>NW_027266575.1:0-76500 GCF_046630445.1 Rutidosis leptorrhynchoides
GATTTGAAGACCTCGTGAATGAAGAAAATCAGTTGTCAAGGGCCGCCTTGAATTAGTTGTGTCAGATTCTAGAAACCGAAAAATATTCCGGCTACTGGAATGGACTCCATCGAGAAATTGTCAATATTTGTTCAAGTTACTGTAGGTTTTACTTGTTTCAGGAACCGTGGCTTGCAAGAGATGATTGAAAGTCCATTTTTCTTGCGAGAGAAGATAACTACTACCTCCATTTCACAATAATTGATGCTTTGGATTTTACCGGCATGTGTAATTAATCAAGTGCATGAAGAGTATTTTTATGAAAAAAAAGTTTCTCAAACTTCTCTAAATTGAGCAAATCATCATGTATAGTTTAGGAAATATTTTCATTGTAAAAAATACCTCCATTATATCAAATAATTGCACATGCCATTAAAATCCAAAACATCAACTATTGTGAAATGGAGGGAGTAACAAGGTAAAGATGAAGCAAATCTTGAGAAAAGAGAAAAACAATCTATCAAAGTTTATTCGAGTCAAAATTGTGTAAAAACTCTTGTTGATGCATTGGTAAAGTGTGTGAATGATTGTGGATTGAATGAAGTGAATACAAAACGGTTTGAAGATGTCAAAATTAGTACTGAAGAAAAATAAGTCTTTGGCTAATATGTCCTCCAACACACTTTAAAACAGCTTAACGATTTCTTAATGAGATCGTTGAAGGCTATTTTACAGGTTTGGATGAAACTGCAACAGAAAGGAAGTGAGGGACCTCGCTATAACTGGTTCAAACGTTGGGGACTCGGTCAGAATTGAACAAAACAAGCTAGCCGGAGCTACCGTCATCGGCGGAACTCAAACGACCTATGGAAATGATCGTGAGGCGACCTATCCATCTATGGCGCTCAATTAACCTATACTTCATTAGAATACAAATCCTCAATTCGTTTAGGGTTCTACTGTTCAATTCTGCGAATTTAGATATTTTCTATCTCTCGCTCTACTTGATGAAATCGATCGATTCCATGGTCCATTTAGCTTCAAATTGGCGCTCTGAATCTCTTAGTTAATTAAGTCAATTTTAGCTGATAACTAGTAATGAATAAAGCGTATGTTGAAGTTGCCGATTCTTCACATGTGGCCACTGAAATTTGGGAGTTTCTGTTATGGCTCACTTTTTTTGGGGATTTTCATTCAGAAAGCTCACATAGAGTCATTGTAAGGTGTTTGTATCATGATTGGACGATGAGAGCTCACAGAGTTTAAAATTGTTGCAGTAAAATGATCTTCATTTACATTTTTACTATTTCACCAAGAGTTTAAAATTGCAGAAGAATAAGTGGTGAGCAAGAAAAATTTCGACAGTTATGCAATTTTGGCAACTATTGTAGATGTCATTTTCATTTCTTTTATTCTTTGCTTTTCTGGTTTTAGTAAATAGGAAATACAGCTGTAATACTTAGTAGGGTTTGCAAATGGTGCATTATATAAGCACTTTTGCATCTCATAAACCGTTGAGCCGAAATATTGAAAAAATCATAAAAGCTCCATTTTTAATTTCTTTTAAACTGTCTTATATCGGCAGCATCAGTAGTGTTCTTGAGAAAACTTAAATCTGCCATCACCAAAATTAGTTTCTTAAGATAAAAAACACTTAATATCTTTTATTAGATTAGTTTACAGCATTAAAATCAAATCAAAAACATGAATATGATCTATATCGGTTCTATTACAAGGTTTTAGTCCTGATATTGGTGTTTTCTGGTTCTGCATTGTTTTACTGTATCAATCTTTTCCGTATTAGCCTCTATTTCAACATGGCTTTTGCTTCACCATCTTTGAGAGCTCCGGTCCGATTTCTTATAGTTACCAGCTGCTGCTATTTTTAGAGCAAGAATCATTTGGAGAATCTCTACCACCATTAAAAAACTTATTTCTTGGATATATTGTAGCTGTCCATATTTGTTTTTTCTGTAGAATGAGCCATTGGCAACTTACTGCTAAGTATTTTTAACTGGTCTATCTATTTGTTGGAAATTGTTTGGATAGAGCAAGGTGTTAGAAATATTAAGCGAAATTGTAATAATATAAACACAATGAGGAAATTTATTACAAATGTACTCTGCTGAATTTTACTAATCACATTGATATATAATTATTATTGAATCGACAACATGAACATGTATTAATCGAAATAAAGAAGTATATATGAATAAATCGAATAAAGAGCTTTATCGGACAGTGAGACGGAAACTTTTCGGAGGTGCGATTGGATCGCTTTCCTTAAGACGAACTACGCCCCGTACTTTTCTTCGGTTAGATGGCGTAAAGTTTCCTAGGATACAACCGGACGAACTAAGATAATTAGCATAAAATTGAATCGTAGTTCAAGTGAAACTTAGGATATCTAAACTGTCTAGACTATGAAGACGCGGACAGAATGGATGCAACAACTTACTAGTATAAAATCCTAATTTTTTGGTGTAGAAAATTATGAAGGGTTTGGCCGGTATTTATAGCCAAAAGGTAGATGATTCCTAAAAGGATTCTCTGACTTTGAGTGTACCCGAAGAAAAATGATATCATTGACATTGTCACTCATAGATAACTCAACATTTATCTTACCACATTATCTCTAGGTTTGCACTCGTCAAAATACAAAACGCATGTGAGAAGGACAATTCGAATAAGTTCGAACAAGCTGAATCGGACATATTAAACATGCCTGGCCAAATTTCAGGCTAGGGCTTAATGGGCCTGTGGGCCCCGCTCCCGACCGCTTGACCGATTAGAAGCGATGCCTACTATACGTTCGTTAACTTAACTTTATTCCGATTATCCATTATTCAAAACATAATACTCAGTCGATCACAAATATAATTATACAAATTAAGTCTTTACGGAAAATATAATACATATCATTTAAAATAACACGATAATTATAAAATAATGAGAAAGAGTCCTAATGCCGCGGAGCCCACCTTATCCGCTATCGTACAATGCTGAATGCCGCTAGCTCTTCGTTCAGAAATTACCAACTCAACCTGAAGAGAAGGAACATAGGTTTTTCGGAAAGGGTAACCCCATCAGTGAAAACGTCGGGATGACTAACAACAGGAGCGACCTACTGTAGCATCCTAATTTACCGTCAGCCCGTCAGCAAATGGCGCAAAATAAACTCCAGCTAGATAACTAGGGGAGTCGTACCATCTGATCAGACCAAAGCAAGGGGTCTCAAGGACCTAGCACTCGTTACGGATTGGGTCGCCACAAAGTCGACCGAATCCCATCATTAATAAAACATTTGTTCTTTGGGTTCGTATTTTATATAGTATGTATAATAAAGCAAAAACTTGCTTTTAAATTCATCGTTTATCGTAAAGCAAAAACTTGCTTTTAAATTGTTAAGAAGCAAAGGAAACTTTGCTTTTACGGTTTGTGAAGGTTCTCTCAAGTCTTTAAATTATAATACATATGTATGCCAAACATTTAAATAAGTCGTAAAACAGTGTGATAATCAGAAATCATTTATATGGCATATTAGTATATATATTTCATAAATTATCAACAAATATTCATAGATAAAATGAAAGTAACACTCACCTTATTGTGCTCCTCGACTCGTTCCGTCCGTTTAGCGGGTAATTTAACGACCTATCGAATATCGATTATTAATTTCACATGTACTAACGCTTAACGGAAAATTTACTCGAATTAAATCCTACGCGTCACACTCGTCGTAGTAACTCTGAGTTTAAAGTTAAATATTAATCCAATTTATTCTATTTTAGTATTTACTTTAAAATCACTTCTTTAATTTAATTATTTAATTAAATATTTATATAATAGAAAAATATTATAAAAATTTACATAATATCTCAAATAATTGAAAATAATATTCTGACATCTTTACATAATTTTCCAAACTGAAATATTATTTTAAATAATTTTAAAAACACTTAGTTATATTTGAATCATTTCTTAAAACCTTAATTAACTCAGAAATTAAAATAAATTAAATCCGATCTCTAAAAATTCTGAAGTTTTGATATTTTGTTTAAAATAATATATTTAACTTACTGTACAAATTTGATAGGTTCGGGTCCAGTAGAAATGATTTTATTAGGTTCGGAAAATAAAATAGGTTCGGGTTTTTATTAAATAACCAGGATAGCCTTTGACTTAAATCTGACGCGTTGGAAATTTTGTGAATCTTTTAAAAACAGAAGGGTATAAATGACTTTTAACGTAGGTGTGGATGATTTAAAATCAAACCGTTTCAATCCGATTGAATCAAACCGAATTGAATCGAGATAAACCGGACGAACCGATTTTTATACTGTGAAAAGACAATTTAACCTTTGACTTTTTAATTGAACGAATGAATTATGTTAACATTTTTATAAATACTTTAAACTTGAAAGAACAATTTAGTCTTTTAACAATAAAATCGATTTTTACCAATTGGTTATAAAAAGGATTCCGGTCGGCTGCTAGATCGTCGGCGATGATGGACGTGGTCAGTGAAAGGTAAGGAACTTAACTGAGCTATGTTTTTTTGTTTCTGGAAAATTATTTTTGGTTGTTCTGTTTTGTTTCTGTGTTTATGATTCTGTGATGAAGATTTATGATGATTCTGTGTTTGCTGCGTGAGTGAGTCTGTGGTGTTGTTTATAACATGATAGAGAACTGGTAGGCTTAGAAAAATAACAGTAGGCTTGTTGACATTTTGGAGTTGATTTGAGGTATCCTGTTGAGAGTTGAAATTGTAAAGTTCTTGTGGGCAGAATGAATTTGTGCAGAGGGGTAACATGTTTTAACTTGGGTGAGATGTTGGTTGTTTTATGTAATGCATGTCCAATATTGTAGGCCACCATGTGTAGGAAAATACTTTCTTGACTTGGGTTGATTTGTGCAGGAAATTTGTCAAAGGGAGGGCTGTTTTTGTCTAAGAATACAGCTATCATGGAAGATCTTAGGAGGCTGTCTTGACTTGGTTGTAAAGCTGCCGGTTGAGAAAATAAAATATGTAGGTGATTTAGTGTAGGTTCTCTTGTAATTGGTAGGTAGTATTAATTGTAGGAAAATGTAGTATTTGTATATAGGAAGTCTCTTATAAATTGTTGTAATATGGTATTGTAAAATAAGTGATCAAGATGTATAATCGGACTTGTGTTAAACTTTCTTGTAGAAATTCCTAATGTAGAAAACATCTATTGAATTTGTTACTATTATCATTCGTCTAAATCGAAATCTAGCGGAAAACGTTAGAACGTTACTTGTCGTAGAAGAAATTTTTATTTAACGTAAAAATCGAATTTAAATTCAACGTAGAAACACTAGTAAAATTGGGTCGTTACAATTTCTCCCCTCCTTAAGAATTTTCGTCCTCGAAAATTACACTACTCGGGATCGGAGAAAAGGTGTGGGTATTTCGCTTTCATATCTCGCTCAGTCTCCCACGTCTCCTCTTCGATTCTAGCACTCCTCCATAAGACTTTAAAACCTTAATTAACTCAGAAATTAAAATAAATTAAATCCGATCTCTAAAAAATTCTGAAGTTTTGATATTTTGTTTAAAATAATATATTTAACTTACTGCACAAATTTGATAGGTTCGGGTCCAGTAGAAATGATTTTATTAGGTTCGGAAAATAAAATAGGTTCGAGTTTTTATGAAATAACCCGGATAGCCTTTGACTTAAATCTGACACGTTGGAAATTTTGTGAATCTTTTAAAAACAGAAGGGCATAAATGACTTTTAACGTAGGTGTGGATGATTTAAAATCAAACCGTTTCAATCAGATTGAATCAAACCGAATTGAATCGAGATAAACCGGAGGAACCGATTTTTATACTGTGAAAAGACAATTTAACCTTTGACTTTTTAATTGATCAAAAGAATTATGTTAACATTTTTATAAATACTTTAAACTTGAAAGAACAGTTTAGTCTTTTAACAATAAAATCGATTTTTAACAATTGGTTATAAAAAGGATTGGACCGATCGGTCCAGGGTAAATCGGAGAACTGGTAATATGATTTTGGAAATTGAAGCTTTGTGCTCTTGATCGTCTTCGACCAGACTCCTCCTAAGCCACATCGCGACTCGAAAATGACAGGGATAAAACCCTTTGCAAGAATGTGTTTGCAGGCAGTTAGGCCACTGATTCCAGCTCCAATTATGGCTACTCTCTTCTCCATTCTTGTTTTTTTTTTTTTTAATGAATAACAGGGATTTTTTATTGATCAATCCAAACCGGCAATGCTATACTTCTCCATTCTTTTTTGATGAATATCAAAGAGAGATAATTAATTAGCTTATGTATACATACAAGAAGAATTGTGAATGATTTTATTTTCTTTGTTAATTAGATATGAAGATGTTACTGCGTTTGAATTGATTCGGATGCAATATATAACTTCAAAATATAATTCTGTTTAAATAGAGATCGCTTCTCATTAGGAAATGATAAGTTGACTGTGTCTTCAAAGTCAAGTCAATATTGATCACGTAAGCTTTCATTTTTTAAGAGTGTGTTTAAAATATGTAATAATTATTTATAAAATATATCTATGCATGGCAGCATGGGTCATGCTCATATATATTTTTTGAGTTAATAAGGTACGCTCGTAGACATAGTCATAGGAAGGTTACTGAAACATAGTCATATGCTCATAGGTAGTATATACGGTACTAACCACGAAAATGATAAAGTATCGGTTAGACAAACGATATTTATTTTGCCAATTCAAGGTTTAACTAAACAAACTAGCTAGTATAGGCCATCGCTGGATCAAGTTGATGAAATCAGAGTTTCCTGGTCCAAACAGTTTCGAACTAATCAATTTTCCAATCGATCTATTTTAAAAATGAGTCTCGTATCCTACGATTATATACGATATATAAATCTCGATACGAAAATCTGAAAAACGATATTACAAAACGTATGCCGAGTGTTGGTCCACTTATCCAAATACATTAAGTAGGAAGAGACTATATATATTAATATTTCAATATATAATGTCCAGTCCACTCAACAAATAAAATTTACTCTCTTCAAAATAGACTAAAAGTTATAATACATGCATCATCATTACTCAATAATTAAAAGGCAAACGTTTTCCAAACTGATCGCCCACATATATGTTCTTGTTCAAATCGAAACAAACCCGCGATCGTCGACTTGTTCTTGTTCAAACGTACGTCAACGCATTGGGGAAGGAAGCCGATCCATTCCAGGTTGATGGAATTTTTTAATATAAATTCGGGTAATAATAAATGTAAATTATTTTTTTATTGATCAGTTTATTAGTAATAACCAAACAAAAAATTAAGCACGTGCTTGTAAGATTAAATAGTGTTACATTTAGGTCCAATAATCGTGTTATCTCTCGAATAGCCGCCTTTTACACACATTTAATAAAACTGAATGTATAATATAATATTATCCCCTAACTTATATGCTAAATGATCAACTAGCTTTCCTTCATATTACGTAATTTTTTTTCTTTTTTGAAGGGTAAAAAAAAATTTCATTCCTTGATCAAAAACAAATTTCCATTGCAAATTATATATATATAGCAAGAGCTGCATGAAGGAAGGATATGGTATATAGACTTTAATTATGTAACCATGTGCATGCATTCCTCATACAAATTAAACTAGTGTACATGTACATTTCCGAATAGTTTAATGACTACACATTGTACACACCCTCTTTAAAAATACAAAGGCGTACATCATTGATCAATTATACCATTTGACTTGACTGAAATTAATAACAATTACTAATAATAATATAATATGTACATAGAGTCCACAAATCATTTCCCGAGACTCCCTATTTAAAGAGAAATTATTCCGAATGAGGGCATCCAAAATCAGTTCAACAGCTTCTAATGCCTGTTAACATCATACACGAAAATCTTTCTTAACAAGAAGAAAAAAAAAAAAAAGAACCCCTTTAAAAGTTCGTTTATTATATTAAGCTCACTAATTATTACTAATCCTTAACAATTGTACGATATGGAGAAGAGAGTAGCCGTTATTGGAGCTGGAATCAGTGGTCTCATTGCATGCAAACACATTCTTGCAAAGGGTTTTATCCCTGTCGTTTTCGAGTTGCGAAGTGGTATAGGAGGAGTCTGGTCGAAGACTATCAAAAGCACAAAGCTTCAATCTCCAAAATCATATTATCAGTTCTCGGATTTCCCATGGCCTGATTCAGTCAAAACTGATTATCCTACACAACAACAAGTCCTAGAATATGTGGAATCCTACGCCCAACATTTCGGCCTTCTTAAGCACATCAAGTTTAACACAAGAGTCGTTTCTCTTGATTTCGAAGGTTCCTCCGATGAAGAGATGCAGGCTTGGAGCCTATGGGGCGGAATAGGAGAGGCATTTAGCAATAAAGGGAAGTGGAACATCATGGTGGAAGACACCACAACCCTATTGACCGAGGTATGAAAATTTCCTTATAAATAACTTCGTAACATTTAATCTTCCGAAAAAGAATACTAATGATTAATAATTAATCTACATTGAATTGAATGTATTTGATGCAGATTTATCAAGTCAATTTTGTGGTAGTTTGCTCGGGGATGTTCAGTGACGTGCCAAATATTCCACAGTTTCCTCCAAACAAAGGTCCTTCTGCTTTTCATGGTAAAGTAATTCATTCCAAGGATTACTCGGCCATGGATAATGAAACAGCAGCAAAATTTGTCAAAGACAGAAGGGTTGCCGTTGTCGGGTTCCATAAATCGGCACTTGACATTGCCATGGAATGCTCTGCTGCTAATGGTAATTAGCTTCATCAATACTTATATATATGTTATTCCAAGATTTTTACTACATGTAACAGTTTATTAAACTCTAGTGTTTGATTTTTCAATGAATGATTTTGTAGGGGTAGAATATCCTTGCACAGTTATATACAAGAAAGAACACTGGCACACAATTGATCACTACGCTTATGGAATACATCTTCAGTCTATTTTAATGAATCGCTTTTCGGAGTTGGTTTTTCACAAACCTGGTGAAGGATTCCTAGCAAGCATTTTGGCAACACTTCTCTATCCTGCGGTAATTCTACTCAATAGTTCTCCTAAATTTTATTAGAGTTTAACCTTTTAGAATCTTCTAATATTATAATCTCTTAAAAGAATTGATGACTTGCCAAGCTCAGTAATTGGTTATATATCTCTATGGCAGAAAATGGCAGTTTCAAGAATAATTGAAAGCGATATCAAGAGAAAGATTCCAATGGCCAAGTATGGAATGGTACCTAAACACAGTTTTCTTGACGAGCTTTTTACTTGCTCCGCTGGCGTTCTTCCAGAGCAATTTTACGACAGAGTTGAAGAGGGCAGCATCAAGTTGAAGAAATCACAAACTCTCAGTTTTTGTGAAGAAGGTCTAATCCTTGATTCTGATGAAGATGCTCTCGTGAATGCAGATTTAGTCATCTTTGCAACTGGTTTTAGGGGTGATATTAAGCTCAAAGAAACATTTGCGTCAAAAACGTTTCAAGACCTAATGGTTGGATCCTCTACAGGTTCCGTGCCCCTCTACAGGTTAGAACTTTTTCAAATATTATAAACTTGTCTTGACTAGTGATCAAACTTAAGAGAAACTTATTATTTAATAGTATTTCTAGAAAAATGTAATAAAATATGCCTTTTACTCTTTTTTCCAGAGGATGCATCCATCCTAAAATCCCACAATTGGCAGTAGTCGGATTCTTACAAAGTGTAGGAGCTATGTACACCACAGAGATGCAAATTCGATGGGTTACCGAGCTTCTTGATGGAAAGTTCAAGCCACCTAGCATCAGAGATATGGAAGAGGAGACAACAAAGTGGGATGAATTCATGAAGAAACATGTTGGAAACTTCTACACAAGATCTTGCTTCATGTTGCTTCACATATTTTACAATGATGTGTTGTGCAAGGACATGGGTTGGAACCCTAACAGAAAGAAGGGATTATTTGCCGACATATTCCAGTCCTATGGCCCCACGGATTATGCTACTCCGTGAAGTTAATCTTCTCCATTTTTTAATTAAAAGGGAAGGAATTTACTCTAAACCGTTTCCCTCCTTTTGTCATTCAATGTTCCGAGTATATAATTTAATTTCCTAAGACTACTAGAGAAGTCCTATTATAAGTTAAATTTCCATGTCGAATCACTATTATTACTTCTATTTAAAAATGCCTTAGTATTGATGGCAATTGGCATGTATAAGATAATCATTCATTAATTGAACATATTTTCACCTCAAATTAAATACTAGCTTATATTCTAATGAGAAAATTGTTGATTTCAATTCTTCTGTTACCATTATAAACCTTGAAATTGTGAAAGCACAGTGACCAGAATAAGGAGGAGAATGCTCGAGAGAAAGAAGAAATTGAAGAAGACTGAAAACGTTGACAAGCTGGCAGTGGCAGGCTTGTTGATGAAAAATACTAATTATGATCGCCTCATAAATCAGGAAGAGAAACTAGACGCCATTAAGACGATAAAAGTCGAGAGTGGTGAAAATGACACAATTGGAGGAAATGTTTATAGGGACGTGAAAGCCCCAATGAATAAAGTTAGGGACTAAATTTTAGAAAACTTGATAAAGGAGAAGGATGAAGGATCAATGAATTGATAGAGAGCTTTTGCTCACAAAGTCAGAGATGTTGTATCTACAACAGAAACTCCGTAAAATTATTGCTAAACCGTATTATATCAATTTAGTTTGTCAAATGGTACTTGTTCATGAAAATTGGGGTTTCGGTTACTACATATTGGTTGTTTTAGTTAATAGAGTCGACTCAACGCTTCTATTAGGTATTGCGATGATAACAGAGGAGTCAATTCGGTGACATTCTTGCCACATTGTGATATTAGCTTTGAAGAAAATAAAAATTCACTTATGCCTTAATGTTTAGCTATCACTGGTTATCTCGACTTAAACATATTTTTTTTGGCGATTTAAAGACCTCGTGAATGAAGAAAATCAGTTGTCAAGGGCCGCCTTGAATTAGTTGTGTCAGATTCTAGAAACCGAAAAATATTCCGGCTACTGGAATGGACTCCATCGAGAAATTGTCAATATTTGTTCAAGTTACTGTAGGTTTTACTTGTTTCAGGAACCGTGGCTTGCAAGAGATGATTGAAAGTCCATTTTTCTTGCGAGAGAAGATAACTACTACCTCCATTTCACAATAATTGATGCTTTGGATTTTACCGGCATGTGTAATTAATCAAGTGCATGAAGGGTATTTTTATGAAAAAAAAGTTTCTCAAACTTCTCCAAATTGAGCAAAACATCATGTATAGTTTAGGAAATATTTTCATTGTAAAAAATACCTCCATTATATCAAATAATTGCACATGCCATTAAAATCCAAAACATCAACTATTGTGAAATGGAGGGAGTAACAAGGTAAAGATGAAGCAAATCTTGAGAAAAGAGAAAAACAATCTATCAAAGTTTGTTCGAGTCAAAATTGTGTAAAAACTCTTGTTGATGCATTGGTAAAGTGTGTGAATGATTGTGGATTGAATGAAGTGAATACAAAACGGTTTGAAGATGTCAAAATTAGTACTGAAGAAAAATAAGTCTTTGGCTAATATGTCCTCCAACACACTTTAAAACAGCTTAACGATTTCTTAATGAGATCGTTGAAGGCTATTTTACAGGTTTGGATGAAACTGCAACAGAAAGGAAGTGAGGGACCTCGCTATAACTGGTTCAAACGTTGGGGACTCGGTCAGAATTGAACAAAACAAGCTAGCCGGAGCTACCGTCATCGGCGGAACTCAAACGACCTATGGAAATGATCGTGAGGCGACCTATCCATCTATGGCGCTCAATTAACCTATACTTCATTAGAATACAAATCCTCAATTTGTTTACGGTTCTACTGTTCAATTCTGCGAATTTAGATATTTTCTATCTCTCGCTCTACTTGATGAAATCGATCGATTCCATGGTCCATTTAGCTTCAAATTGGCGCTCTGAATCTCTTAGTTAATTAAGTCAATTTTAGCTGATAACTAGTAATGAATAAAGCGTATGTTGAAGTTGCCGAGTCTTCACATGTGGCCACTGAAATTTGGGAGTTTCTGTTATGGCTCACTTTTTTTGGGGATTTTCATTCAGAAAGCTCACATAGAGTCATTGTAAGGTGTTTGTATCATGATTGGACGATGAGAGCTCACAGAGTTTAAAATTGTTGCAGTAAAATGATCTTCATTTACATTTTTACTATTTCACCAAGAGTTTAAAATTGCAGAAGAATAAGTGGTGAGCAAGAAAAATTTCGACAGTTATGCAATTTTGGCAACTATTGTAGATGTCATTTTCATTTCTTTTATTCTTTGCTTTTCTGGTTTTAGTAAATAGGAAATACAGCTGTAATACTTAGTAGGGTTTGCAAATGGTGCATTATATAAGCACTTTTGCATCTCATAAACCGTTGAGCCGAAATATTGAAAAAATCATAAAAGCTCCATTTTTAATTTCTTTTAAACTGTCTTATATCGGCAGCATCAGTAGTGTTCTTGAGAAAACTTAAATCTGCCATCACCAAAATTAGTTTCTTAAGATAAAAAACACTTAATATCTTTTATTAGATTAGTTTACAGCATTAAAATCAAATCAAAAACATGAATATGATCTATATCGGTTCTATTACAAGGTTTTAGTCCTAATATTGGTGTTTTCTGGTTTTGCATTGTTTTACTGTATCAATCTTTTCCGTATTAGCCTCTATTTCAACATGGCTTTTGCTTCACCATCTTTGAGAGCTCCGGTCCGATTTCTTATAGTTACCAGCTGCTGCTATTTTTAGAGCAAGAATCATTTGGAAAATCTCTACCACCATTAAAAAACTTATTTTTTGGATATATTGTAGCTGTCCATATTTATTTTTTCTGTAGAATGAGCCATTGACAACTCACCGCTAAGTATTTTTAATTGGTCTATCTATTTGTTGGAAACTGTTTGGATAGAGCAAGGTGTTAGAAATATTAAGCGAAATTGTAATAATATAAACACAATGAGGAAATTTATTACAAATGTACTCTGCTGAATTTTACTAATCACATTGATATATAATTATTATTGAATCGACAACATGAACATGTATTAATCGAAATAAAGAAGTATATATGAATAAATCGAATAAAGAGCTTTATCGGACAGTGAGACGGAAACTTTTCGGAGGTGCGATTGGATCGCTTTCCTTAAGACGAACTACGCCCCGTACTTTTCTTCGGTTAGATGGCGTAAAGTTTCCTAGGATACAACCGGACGAACTAAGATAATTAGCATAAAATTGAATCGTAGTTCAAGTGAAACTTAGGATATCTAAACTGTCTAGACTATGAAGACGCGGACAGAATGGATGCAACAACTTACTAGTATAAAATCCTAATTTTTTGGTGTAGAAAATTATGAAGGGTTTGGCCGGTATTTATAGCCAAAAGGTAGATGATTCCTAAAAGGATTCTCTGACTTTGAGTGTACCCGAAGAAAAATGATATCATTGACATTGTCACTCATAGATAACTCAACATTTATCTTACCACATTATCTCTAGGTTTGCACTCGTCAAAATACAAAACGCATGTGAGAAGGACAATTCGAATAAGTTCGAACAAGCTGAATCGGACATATTAAACATGCCTGGCCAAATTTCAGGCTAGGGCTTAATGGGTCTGTGGGCCCCGCTCCCGACCGCCTGACCGATCAGAAGCGATGCCTACTATACGTTCGTTAACTTAACTTTATTCCGATTATCCATTATTCAAAACATAATACTCAGTCGATCACAAATATAATTATACAAATTAAGTCTTTGCGGAAAATATAATACATATCATTTAAAATAACACGATAATTATAAAATAATGAGAAAGAGTCCTAATGCCGCGGAGCCCACCTTATCCGCTATCGTACAATGCTGAATGCCGCTAGCTCTTCGTTCAGAAATTACCAACTCAACCTGAAGAGAAGGAACATAGGTTTTTCGGAAAGGGTAACCCCATCAGTGAAAACGTCGGGATGACTAACAACAGGAGCGACCTACTGTAGCATCCTAATTTACCGTCAGCCCGTCAGCAAATGGCGCAAAATAAACTCCAGCTAGATAACTAGGGGAGTCGTACCATCTGATCAGACCAAAGCAAGGGGTCTCAAGGACCTAGCACTCGTTACGGATTGGGTCGCCACAAAGTCGACTGAATCCCATCATTAATAAAACATTTGTTCTTTGGGTTCGTCTTTTATATAGTATGTATAATAAAGCAAAAACTTGCTTTTAAATTCATCATTTATCGTAAAGAAAAAACTTGCTTTTAAATTGTTAAGAAGCAAAGGAAACTTTGCTTTTAGGGTTTGTGAAGGTTCTCTCCAGTCTTTAAATTATAATACATATGTATGCCATACATTTAAATAAGTCGTAAAACAGTGTGATAATCAGAAATCATTTATATGGCATATTAGTATATATATTTCATAAAATATCAACAAATATTCATAGATAAAATGAAAGTAACACTCACCTTATTGTGCTCCTCGACTCGTTCCGTCCGTTTAGCGGGTAATTTAACGACCTATCGAATATTGATTATTAATTTCACATGTACTAACGCTTAACGGAAAATTTACTCGAATTAAATCCTACGCGTCACACTCGTCGTAGTAACTCTGAGTTTAAAGTTAAATATTAATCCAATTTATTCTATTTTAGTATTTATTTTAAAATCACTTCTTTAATTTAATTATTTAATTAAATATTTATATAATAGAAAAATATTATAAAAATTTACATAATATCTCAAATAATTGAAAATAATATTCTGACATCTTTACATAATTTTCCAAACTGAAATATTATTTTAAATAATTTTAAAAACACTTAGTTATATTTGAATCATTTCTTAAAACCTTAATTAACTCAGAAATTAAAATAAATTAAATCCGATCTCTAAAAATTCTGAAGTTTTGATATTTTGTTTAAAATAATATATTTAACTTACTGTACAAATTTGATAGGTTCGGGTCCAGTAGAAATTATTTTATTAGGTTCGAAAAATAAAATAGGTTCGGGTTTTTATTAAATAACCAGGATAGCCTTTGACTTAAATCTGACGCGTTGGAAATTTTGTGAATCTTTTAAAAATAGAAGGGTATAAATGACTTTTAACGTAGATGTGGATGATTTAAAATCAAACCGTTTCAATCAGATTGAATCAAACCGAATTGAATCGAGATAAACCGGACGAACCGATTTTTATACCGTGAAAAGACAATTTAACCTTTGACTTTTTAATTGATCGAAAGAATTTATTAACATTTTTGTAAATACTTTAAACTTGAACGAACAGTTTAGTCTTTTAACAATAAAATCGATTTTTAACAATTGGTTATAAAAAGGATTGGACCGATCGGTCTAGGGTAAATCGGAGAACTGGTAATATGATTTTGGAGATTTAAGCTTTGTGCTCTTGATCGTCTTCGACCAGACTCCTCCTAAGCCACATCGCGACTCGAAAATGACAGGGATAAAACCCTTTGCAAGAATGTGTTTGCAGGCAGTTAGGCCACTGATTCCAGCTCCAATTATGGCCACTCTCTTCTCCATTCTTGTTTTTTTTTTTTTTAATGAATAACAGGGATTTTTTATTGATCTATCCAAACCGGCAATGCTATACTTCTCCATTCTTTTTTGATGAATATCAAAGAGAGATAATTAATTAGCTTATGTATACATACAAGAAGAATTGTGAATGATTTTATTTTCTTTGTTAATTAGATATGAAGATGTTACTGCGTTTGAATTGATTTGGATGCAATATATAATTTCAAAATATAATTCTGTTTAAATAGAGATCGCTTCTCATTAGGAAATGATAAGTTGACTATGTCTTCAAAGTCAAGTCAATATTGATCACGTAAGCTTTCATTTTTTAAGAGTGTGTTTAAAATATGTAATAATTATTTATAAAATATATCTATGCATGGCAGCATGGGTCATGCTCATATATATTTTTTGAGTTAATAAGGTATGCTCGTAGACATAGTCATAGGAAGGTTACTGAAACATAGTCATATGCTCATAGGTAGTATATACGGTACTAACCACGAAAATGATAAAGTATCGGTTAGACAGACGATATTTATTTTGCCAATTCAAGGTTTAACTAAACAAACTAGCTAGTATAGGCCATCGCTGGATCAAGTTGATGAAATCAGAGTTTCCTGGTCCAAACAGTTTCGAACTAATCAATTTTCCAATCGATCTATTTTAAAAATGAGTCTCGTATCCTACGATTATATACGATATATAAATCTCGATACGAAAATCTGAAAAACGATATTACAAAACGTATGCCGAGTGTTGGTCCACTTATCCAAATACATTAAGTAGGAAGAGACTATATATATTAATATTTCAATATATAATGTCCAGTCCACTCAACAAATAAAATTTACTCTCTTCAAAATAGACTAAAAGTTATAATACATGCATCATCATTACTCAATAATTAAAAGGCAAACGTTTTCCAAACTGATCGCCCACATATATGTTCTTGTTCAAATCGAAACAAACCCGCGATCGTCGACTTGTTCTTGTTCAAACGTACGTCAACGCATTGGGGAAGGAAGCCGATCCATTCCAGGTTGATGGAATTTTTTAATATAAATTCGGGTAATAATAAATGTCAGCACATTCTTATAATTAAATTACTTTTTTATTGATCAGTTTATTAGTAATAACCAAACAAAAAATTAAGCACGTGCTTGTAAGATTAAATAGTGTTACATTTAGGTCCATTATCTCTCGAATAGCCGCCTTTTACACACGGTAAATAAAGGTCCCTCAGCTTTTCATGGTAAAGTAATTCATTCCAAGGATTACTCGGCCATGGATAATGAAACAGCAGCAAAATTTGTCAAAAACAGAAGGGTTGCCGTTGTCGGGTTCCATAAATCGGCACTTGACATTGCCATGGAATGCTCTGCTGCTAATGGTAATTAGCTTCATCAATACTTATATATATGTTATTCCAAGATTTTTACTACATGTAACAGTTTATTAAACTCTAGTGTTTGATTTTTCAGTGAATGATTTTGTAATTGGTTATATATCTCTATGGCAGAAAATGGCAGTTTCAAGAATAATTGAAAGCGATATCAAGAGAAAGATTCCAATGGCCAAGTATGGAATGGTACCTAACCACAGTTTTCTTGACGAGCTTTTTACTTGCTCCGCTGGCGTTCTTCCAGAGCAATTTTACGACAGAGTTGAAGAGGGCAGCATCAAGTTGAAGAAATCACAAACTCTCAGTTTTTGTGAAGAAGGTCTAATCCTTGATTCTGATGAAGATGCTCTCGTGAATGCAGATTTAGTCATCTGTGCAACTGGTTTTAGGGGTGATATTAAGCTCAAAAAAACATTTGCGTCAAAAACGTTTCAAGACCTAATGGTTGGATCCTCTACAGGTTCCGTGCCCCTGTACAGGTTAGAACTTTTTCAAATATTATAAACTTGTCTTGATTAATGATCAAACTTAAGAGAAACTTATTATTTAATAGTATTTCAAGAAAAATGTAATAAAATATGCCTTTTACTCCTTTTTCCAGAGGATGCATCCATCCTAAAATCCCACAATTGGCAGTAGTCGGATTCTTACAAAGTGTAGGAGCTATGTACACCACAGAGATGCAAACTCGATGGGTTACCGAGCTTCTTGATGGAAAGTTCAAGCCACCTAGCATCAGAGATATGGAAGAGGAGACAACAAAGTGGGATGAATTCATGAAGAAACATGTTGGAAACTTATACACAAGATCTTGCTTCATGTTGCTTCACATATTTTACAATGATGTGTTGTGCAAGGACATGGGTTGGAACCCTAACAGAAAGAAGGGATTATTTGCCGACATATTCCAGTCCTATGGCCCCACGGATTATGCTACTCTGTGAAGTTAATCTTCTCCATTTTTTAATTAAAAGGGAAGGAATTTACTCTAAACCGTTTCCCTCCTTTTGTCATTCAATGTTTCGAGTATATAATTTAATTTCCTAAGACTACTAGAGAAGTCCTATTGTAAGTTAAATTTCTATGTCGAATCACTATTATTACTTCTATTTAAAAATGCCTTAGTATTGATGGCAATTGGCATGTATAAGATAATCATTCATTAATTGAACATATTTTCACCTCAAATTAAATACTAGCTTATATTCTAATGAGAAAATTGTTGATTTCAATTCTTCTGTTACCATTATAAACCTTGAAATTGTGAAAGCACAGTGACCAGAATAAGGAGGAGAATGCTCGAGAGAAAGAAGAAATTGAAGAAGACTGAAGACGTTGACAAGCTGGCAGTGGCAGGCTTGTTGATGAAAAATACTAATTATGATCGCCTCATAAATCAGGAGGAGAAACTAGACGCCACTAAGACGATAAAAGTCGAGAGTGGTGAAAATGACACAATTGGAGGAAATGTTTATAGGGACGTGAAAGCCCCAATGAATAAAGTTAGGGACTAAATTTTAGAAAACTTGATAAAGGAGAAGGATGAAGGATCAATGAATTGATAGAGAGCTTTTGCTCACAAAGTCAGAGATGTTGTATCTACAACAGAAACTCCGTAAAATTATTGCTAAATCATATTATATCAATTTAGTTTGTCAAATGGTACTTGTTCATGAAAATTGGGGTTTCGGTTACTACATATTGGTTGTTTTAGTTAATAGAGTCGACTCAACGCTTCTATTAGGTATTGCGATGATAACAGAGGAGTCAATTCGGTGACATTCTTGCCACATTGTGATATTAGCTTTGAAGAAAATAAAAATTCACTTATGCCTTAATGTTTAGCTATCATTGGTTATCTCGACTTAAACATATTTTTTTTGGCGATTTGAAGACCTTGTGAATGAAGAAATCAATTGTACTCTGCTGAATTTTATTCATCACATGGATATACAATTATAATTGAATCGACAACATTAACATGTATAAATCGAAATAAAGATGTACGTACGAATATATATATATATATTGGACAAAGAGCTTTAAAGGAAAGTGTGAGAAGGAAACTCTTTGGAGGTGTGATCGGATCGCTTAAATTAAGACGTACTAAGCCCCATAGTTTTCTTCGGTTAGATGGCGTAAGGTTTTCTAGAATATAACCGGACAAACTAAGATAATTAGCATAAAATTGAATCGTAGTTCAAGTGAAATGTATGATATTAAAACTGTCCAGATTATGAAGACGCGGACAGAATGGATGCAACAACTTACTTGTATAAAATTCTAATTTTTTGGTGTAGAAAATTATGAAGGGTTTGTGCGGCATTTATAGCCAAAAGGTAGATGATTCCTAAAAGGATTCTTTGAGTTTGAGTGTACACGAAGAAAAATGATATAATTGACATTGTCACTCGTAGATAACTCAACACTTATCTTACAAATTATCTCTAGATTTGCACATGTCAAAATTCAAAACACATGTGAGAATTGAGAAGGACAATTCGGAGAAGTTCAAACAAGCCAAATCAGACATATTAAACGCAAGTCAGTGGGCCCGTCCATTGGACGGAAAATCCGTGCCTTTAAAACTTAATAATTTATTAATATCATAAAAAATTATATAATAAATATTTGTATTAAACATTATTAATTATACGTCAAATCTTATATCAAAAGGGAATTATTTTAATTTTATAACAAATATAATTGTTTTAAAATAAATATTATGGATTTTAATTAGGAAAAAGTTCTTAAATAAAAAAATTAGAAAAAATACAGTGTATTATAATTTTATTAGGAATATATTTTTATTGTGTTTTGAAATCCTAATTAGAATAGGAAAAAAATGTCATTGACTTAAAATTATAACTGAAACCTAATTAAACTCAAAGCTTTAAATACATGTGTCAAATTACTATTTATCAATAAAATACCATGTGTCGGATGTTGATTTGACAATAAAACATGCAATTGAATTTACAATTAGAACAGATTTAAAATTAAAATTCTCGCTATTGTATATAAGATGTCTAGCTAAATTTCAAGTGAGGGTTTAATGGGCCGAAGCCCAAACATGTTTGAAATGGGACAAAACAAAAATTAGGTCGACCTAGGTCAAATTTTAATTCATAATTAGTTCTAACAAACAAATGAGATATATTAAACATGCCTGGCAAAATTTCAAGCAAGGGCTAAAGTTCGAACAAGTTGAATAAGACATATTACGTTTGCATGGCCAAATTTCAAGCTATGACTAAATGGGCCGAAGCCCAAACATGTCTCAAATGGACCAAAACACAAGCCATCCACTGATAGTTGCTTGCAGGACGCATATCATACAAATGGAACAACAGTTATCTTTGATTCTTCGAATCATCTAGTTTTGCAACTTCTTCAGTATTCAAGAATGAGTTGCATTAATAGGGGCAGAGGCAAGCTTATCAATATGGTGTCATATGACACCACAAAATTTTAAAAAAAAATCAAAAAAGCCCTTAAACTTATTGATCAGTGCAAACTATTCACAACTATTGAACCCACAAACTTTTGAATGTAAGGATATAATAATAATGAGAATTAAACTTTAAGGATGTATTAGTAAATTGTCCAAGCTTAATTAGTAACCGTATCATACAAACAAAAGTCACGTTTCTTCTTCTCCCTAGGTTAGCTTCATCAGTTTTTAAATAAAACACAAAATCAAAATCGGAATACCTATTTTTTTCTTTTTAAATTAGGTTTTTTTCTTTTTTGCAAAATTAAAAGTATAAAGCTTCAGCTTCTCATCTTCAAATTAGATGGCACCTTCAAAACAAGCAGTAAGTATACTAAAATTCTCTTGATTCTTTTTTATTGCTATTGATAGTTTGATATACAGTGATTGTCTTTTTCCGACAATATACAGTGATTGTCTTTTTTCGACAATATAAAGTGATTCCATGGTGTAATTACGTACTTCTATTACTAATCATTAGTTTGATATATTTGATATATAATGGTTCCCTTTGAATTTCGTCTTCTTTTAAGTTTTGACTACATACATCTAGAGTTCCAAAATTAGCAAGTTAGAATTTCAAAATTTAAATAATTGAGTTATTTATGTCACATATTAATAATGTCATTATGTTTATACAGCCTATTAAGGGAATTTTTAAGAGGAAGACACCGGAAATAGAGGAAAATCAGTCTTTAGATGTGCATCATGCTGAGTCTAATGTTCATAATCATGGACAAACATCAAAGGAACAACAAAATAATGAATTCGACTTCAACTTAGAAAATTTTCCAGCTCATCCAAGCAAACGCATAAAAATTGGATTATATCCCCCAGATATTCGAGAAAAAGTACGATGAGCATATTTGCTAAAAGGACCATGTCAACCTCGTCTAAAAAATTATCCTGAAAAATAAATTGGGAAGACATCTCGTAAATTTTGTGCATCATGGTTCAATGAGTATGGCAATTGGTTGGAATATAGTATAGAAAAGCATGTTGTTTTTTGCTTATGTTATCTTTTTAAGCAATCAGAAGAAGATTCATTTGTTACCGACGGATTTTGATATTGAAATAAGAATGACATACTCTTGGCTCATGTTGGAGGTCCTAAAAGTGCTCACAATTGTACGTGGGAGATGTGCAAAAATTTGATGAATCAAAAACAATACCTAGAAACTATTATTGAGCAGCCTACAGATGTATCTCTTGACATCTATAGACGTCGATTAACTGCTTCGGTTGATTCTATTCATCTTCTCTTGAGGTAAGGGCTTGCTTTTCATGATCACGATGAATCAAAAACTTCTGCTAATCAAGATAATTTTCTTGAACTCCTTAAGACTCTTGCTGATCACAATAAATCAATAGATGAGATTGTGTTGGATAATGCTCCTGGGAATGATCAATTGACAGCTCCTGATATTCAAAAAGATATTGTTCATGTTTGTGCTATTGAAACCGTAAATGCTATAATTCCTGATATTAGAGATGAGCTCTTTGTCATTCTTGTTAATGAGTCACATGATATATCAACCAAAGAACAAATGGCAATTGTCTTGCGTTATGTGAATAAGAAAGGTTTTGTTGTCGAACGTTTTCTAGGTTTGGTGCATGTAAAGGATACTTCTGCTTCATCATTGAAGAAAGCCATAGAGTCATTTTTTTGTAAATTTGGATTGAGTACTTCAAGAATTCGTGGACAGGGATATGATGGTGCTAGCAACATGCGAGGTGAATTTAATGGTTTGAAAAGTTTATTTCTAAGAGAAAATCCATCAGCATTTTATGTTTATTGTTTTGATCATCAATGTCAACTCACTCTTGTTGTCATAGTAAAGAATCACATTGAAGTTGCTTCTTTATTTAGCTTGCTCTCCACTTTGTTAAATATTTTTGGAGGTTCGTGCAAGAGACAAGATATTCTAAGGGAATAAAAAATTACGAAAGGTAGAGAAAGCTTAGAAAAGGGACAAATCCCTTCTGGAAGGGGAATGAACCAAGAAACTAATCTCAAGAGAAGTGGAGAGATTTCTTGGAGTTCACATTATGGTATTTTGATAAGCTTAATTCACATGTATTCTTCTATGATTGATGTTCTTGAGATAATCAAAGAAGATGGATCAAATGCAGATCAAAGGGTTGAGGCTAATGGTTTATTAGATTTGCTGTAAACATATGATTTTACTTTCACTTTATATTTGATGAGAAATATCTTGGGGCTTAAACATGAATTGCCACAAACATTACAAAGCAAAGATCAAGACACAGTCAACGTCATGAACTTGGTGGATATTTCTAAGCAACGATTACAAGATATGAGAGAAAATGGATGGGATAAACTAGTCAAAGAAGTTTCAGTGTTTTGTAAAATGCACGATATCAGTATGCCCAATATGGATGAGATTCGTTTCTCTAAAGGTAGGAAGAGACAGAGAGTCACCGATGTCACAAACTTACATCATTATCGTGTTGAGTTGTTCTACATTGTTGTGGATATGCAACTTCGAGAGCTTGGTAGTCGTTTCACTGAGGTAAATATTGTGTTGCTTCGTTTTGTGGCTTCCTTAAATCCTGTCAATTCGTTCTTGGCTTTTGATAAGAATAAGTTGATTCAGCTTGCTAAGTTATATCCACTTGAATTTTCTCCTACTGATTTGGTGGTTCTTGAAAATCAGCTTGAAACATATATTATTGATGTTCGACGTGATAATGACTTTGAAAGCTTGAAAAGGATTAGTGAACTAGCACAAAAATTGGTTCAAACTGGAAGAAATATTGTTTATCCATTAGTTTATCAGCTTATGAAGTTGGCATTGATATTACCTGTCGCTACGGCAATAGTGGAGAGGGCACTTTCTTCAATGAACATTGTGAAAAACCGACTATGAAATAGAATGGGAGACGAATTGATGAATGATTGCTTAGTTACTTATATTGAAAAGGATATCTTCAATAGTATTGAGAATGAACTGATTTTTGAACGATTTCAACAAACGGTACCACGTCGTGGACAATTATGAAGTTATTGTGAGTTGAATTTTTGTATATAATTAAATTTGTATATAATTTTTTAAATTTATTATTATGAACCTACTGTTTTCGAGTCCTAACTTCGCCACTAGTTGCATACCTTTGATGACACCAAGTTTCACGTAGTCAATCCAATAGAATATCCACTTGATGAAATTGATGTTCTCTCAGAATGTCATGCCTCACTCTCCATCCTTGGAAGAATATTATCCTAAGTCAAATCCCGAGCCTGAACCTGTAGAAAAATCCCCAGCAAGATAATCAGCCCATTGTGCAAGATATTCCTATCTCCACAGAAAATGTGGATAGCAATCAGCCATAACATAGGAGTCATGGGACAAAATTACCTTCTTCTCGTCTTAAGGGGTTACTACGGTCACCTGGCACGTGAAACTCTGCAAAATGGATATGTCATCTCCTCGGGTGTAATCTCTCAACAACAATCAGGTAAGCATCCTCTCTACTCGACACTATCATATGATTATTTATCAGCTTATATAACAATGCATTTTCAGTGAATTTAACATGCCACAGAGAACCTCATATTTATAAACAAGCAATCAAGGATGATAAATGGAAATGTGCCAACGATGCTGAATTAAATACTCTTCAATCCAATTAGACTTGGTCTATTATAGAGCTTCCTCAAGGTAAAATTTCAATAGGCTGCGAATTAATGGATGTTTAAAATAAAACACAAGTTAGATGGTATTGTTGAGAGGTATAAAGCACGTTAGTGGCAACATAATATACTCCAAAAGGCAGGAATCGACTACTCGATTAGTAGCATGCATGTTAATTACAATGAAGTTAATTAAAATTAAGTTATTTACATGCATGTATGTTTCATCAATTGTGAAGGTAACTGTTCAAAAGCCCCTTGAGAATTGAATTGGCACAGTTTTCCTAGAGCTCAATATGGTCTCTGCAAGTATTTGGTAAATTTCAGTTTCTTCTTCAGTTGTAGGCTTAGTTAGAGCTTTCCCAAACTGCACGTAGACTTGTTTAGAGCTTCACAAGTGGTAGTCTTGCGAAGATCTTACCAATGTAGGCTTGTTCAGACAATCCTGAAGCTAGTAAGAAGAAGTTTAGGAAAAGAAAACTCGACTATAAGGACAAAATCTTGAATATTGTAGAAGTCGCGAAACTAGATGAACCGAACAATCAAAGATTAAGGTTATTCAATTTGTATGATATTTGTCTAGAAGCAACTATCAGTGGTTGGCTTGTGTCGTGGCCCATTTCAAACATGTTTGGGTTTCACCATTTAGCCCTAGCTTGAAATTCGGCCAGGCATGCGTAATATGTCCGACTCAGCTTCTTCATACTTTAGCCCTAGCTTGAAATTCTGCCAGTCATATGTCTGATTCGGCTTGCACGAACTGATTCCAAATTAGGCATTGACCTAGGTCATCCTAGCTTGTGTTTTGTCCCATTTCAGACATGTATGGGCTTCGGCCCATTAAGCCCTAGCTTGAAATTTGGCCATGCATGTTTAATATGTCCGATTCAGCTTGTTCGAACTTATTCGAATTGTCCTTCTCACATGCGTTTTGAATTTTGACATGTGCAAACCTAGATATAATATGGTAAGATAAATGTTGAGTTATCTATGAGTGACAATGTCAATTATATCAATTTTCTTCGTGTACACTCAAAGTCAGAGAATCCTTTTAGGAATCATCTACCTTTTGGCTATAAATACCGGCCAAACCCTTCATAATTTTCTACACCAAAAAATTAGGGTTTTATACTAGTAATTTGTTGCATCCATTCTGTCTACATTTTCATAGTCTAGACAGTTTAGATATCCTAAATTTCACTTGAACTATGATTCAATTTTATGCTAATTATCTTAGATATCCTAAGGAAACTTTATGCCATCTAACCGAAAAAAAGTACGAGATATAGTTCGTCTTAAGGAAAGCGATCCAATCGCACCTTCGAAAAGTTTCCGTCTCATTGTCCGATAAAGCTCTTTGATTTGTTCATATATACTTCTTTATTTCGATTAATACATGTTCATGTTGTCGATTCAATAATAATTATATATCAATGTGATTAGTAAAATTCAGCAGAGTACATTTGTAAGAAATTTTCTCATTGTGTTTCTATTATTACAATTTCGCATAATATTTTTAACACCTAGCTCTATCCAGCCAATTTCCAACAAATAGATAGACCAATTAAAAATACTTAGCGGTGAGTTGCCGATGGCTCATTCTACAGGAAAAACAAATATGGACAGGTAAAATATTTCCAAGAAATAAGTTTTTTAATGGTGGTAGAGATTCACCAAATGATTCTTTCTCTAAAGAATAAGCCATACCAAAAATACAAATACAGAGAGTGATGAGAGAATTCCAGAATTCCAATATACACAATACAACCACGAAATTATACAGAAAAAATTAACGAATGAAAGATCATTACTGTCAAAGAATGAGAATCGGAAGTCAAAACCCAAAAACACCAACCAAACTACCTGTGCCATATCGGAGACGCATTTCCGATTGACCAAGGTCCGTCCCGAACGGAGCAGAGAAAGCCAAGCTCCGAAGAACCTTCGATCGGAAGCCATGGCTGAACTCGAGTCTGACGAGGCTTAAATTGTCGGAACCAGAGAAGCCGAGCCATCCTCATCGAACGTCGAGACCAACCACCGTGAATCACCCATCTCCACCACCATGAAGCAATTTCCGTTGGGCTCAGTTGACGAGGACCGAACCCAGTCGAGCTTAGAACGCGTGTATGAGGAAGAAACGAGCCGATTACGTCGACGCCGAGAGTAAGCCGCTATCGCCGCCGCACCATGATCTTCGAGGTGAGATTTCTCGTCGTTTTACCTATCGTTCCAAACCGATTTTCACGTTAAAATACTTAGAAATTACTAGAGAAAAACATATCTTGAAATCAAACGAAAAGAATCGATTTTTAAAAAAGTGAAACCCAAACCTTTAAGCACCAGATACGCCCAAACCGTTCTGAATTTGGAAAATCCAACCCTACCATCGTAATCACCATGACGAGAGCTTCAAAACCATGTAAATTTTTTTCCAAAATCCGACGAAGACCGACAGCGGCGGCGCCGTGAGCGGCGGCGCCGTGAGCGGCGGCCGGCCCCCGTTAAGTTCGCCGGATTCTGGAAAAATTCCAGCGATTCCAGAGAGAGCATTAGAGAGAGTAAGACGTGAAGAGAGAGGGAGACAATTTGATTAATGACTGTAATTAACATATAAATAATGTTAAAGCTAATGACCATTTTACCCTTAAGACATCAAAACAATTATAGAAAAACCAGCCACTCCGTGTGGGCCGAGGCGCGGCCCACCGCCTGCGTTTGGGCCGAGAAGCCCAACCGGCTTTGGCCACTGTTCATTCGAAACTAATTTTCCCCAAACCTATACTAAAACCCTAAATTTGATTTTTAAATTCATCCGAACCACTTCCAAACCAGCCAAAGTGCATCCGAACTTAAATAACTTTTACTGAGACTGTGTTATATTAAAATGAACCAATTTATGTAAAAATTAGATTTATTTTAAATCAACTAACCTAAATTGGTGAAAGGGCCTTTAAGAGAAGTATTATTAATTAGGGTCTAATGAAGACTTAAATATATAAAATGTTAAGTTAAGATGTAAATAAATTTTCAAACCTCAAAAGACTAAACTCGCATTTCTTTCGATACACATAATTTCCTACGATATTAATGATCGTCATTTCGATTGTTCGATAATTTGCAACGATATTAGTATGGGAACGAATCGAGACTACTACTTGAGGTGAGTGATACTTTCATTTCTCTTATGAATATGTTGTGTTGTTTTATGAAATATATATATATATATATATTACTATGCCATATAAATATTTTCTGATTATCTCATGACTTTATGATTTATTTAAACGATATGACATAGATATGTATTATAGTTTTAAAAACTGGAGAGAACCTTCAAAATATATCAAAGCAAATGTTTTTGCTTTTACCGTTTCGAAAAGCAAGTTTTTTCCTTATGATAAGTATTAATTGAAAAGCAAAGTTTTGCATTGATTCTTAATGATTGTAAAGCAAGTTTTTTTTTTTTTGCTTTACAATAAATGTTAAATGAAAAGCAAGTTTTTGCTTTATCATTACGTATTATATAAATACGAACCTAATGAACGAATGTTTTATGTAACGTTAATAGTGGGATTAGGTCGACTTCGTAACGACCCAATCCTTATGGAGTACTAGGTCCTTGTTGACGGTCTGATCAGATGGTACGAACTCCCCTAGTATATCTAGAATATTAGTTGGAGATATATATGTGCCCGTGTTGAAGGGTTGACGGTAGACAAATGTTTTTTTTTCAATATATGGGTTCGCTGTTAATGTAACGTTTAATGATTATTGCTGTTTGCTTTCAAAAATATATTTTTATATCTTAACGTTTAATGAATATTTCTATTTGTTTTCAAAAATACTTACATTGATTGAAACTTTGAAATGTTTTAAATGGATTTTATGCTTATTAATGCTAAAATGTTTTAAGAATATTTACGTTCCAAATGTATCAAATGTTTTATCTTAATAAATATTACAATTAAATGTTTTTCAATGAAAAATCTCACTAAGCATTATAGTTTACAGTTTTGTTTTCCCAAAAATGTTTTCCTTCTCTCCAGGTCAAACAAGAAAATAAAGTTAGGGCTATGATGCATCGTTAGGGTCTGCTTCCGCAAAGCGACGAAAGGCTGCGACGAATAAAAGGTACCGACGGGCACCGCCTCTGGTCTCGTTAAGGTGGAGTCGGGAGCAGGCGCCACATTAAAAATGGAGCTTTTATGATTTTTTCAATATTTCGGCTCAACGGTTTCTCCGATGCAAAAGTGCTTATATAGTGTACCATTTGCCAACCCTACTAACTATTACAGTTGTATTTCCTTTTTACTAAAACCAGAAAAGCAAAGAATAAAAGGAATGAAAATGACATCTACACTAGTTGCTGAAATTACAAAACTGTCCAAATTTTCCTTGCTCACCACTTCTTCTTATGCACTTTTAAACTCTTGGTGAAATAGTAAAATCGTAACTGAAGATCATTTTACTGCAACGATTTTAAACTCTGTGAGCTCTCATCGTCCAGTCATCATACAAACACCTTATAATGACTCTATGTGAGCTTTCTCAATGAAAATGCCCAAAAAAAACGAGCCATAACAGAAACCCCAGATTGCTGTAGCCACATGTGAAGAATCGGCAACTTCAACATACGCTTTATCCATTACTAGTTATCAGCTAAAATTGACTTAATTAACTAATAGATTCAGAGCACCAATTTGAAGTTAAATGGACCATGGAATCGATAAATTTCATCAAGTATAGTGAGAGGTAGAAAATATATAAATTCACAGAATTGAACAATAGAACCCAAAACGAATTGGGGATTTGTATTCTGAACAAGTACCATTTGACAAACTAAACTGATATACTATGATTTAGTAATAATTTTACGGAGTTTCTGTTGTAGATACAACATCTCTGACTTTGTGAGCAAAAGCTCTTTATCAATTCATTGATCCTTCATCCTTCTCCTTTATCAAGTTTTCTAAAATTTAGTCCCTAACTTTATTCATTGGGGCTTTCACGTCCCTATAAACATTTCCTCCAATTGTGTCATTTTCACCACTCTCGACTTTTATCGTCTTAGTGGCGTCTAGTTTCTCCTCCTGATTTATGTGGCGATCATAATTAGTATTTTTCATTAACAAGCCTCCCACTGCCAGCTTGTCAACGTTTTCCGTCTTCTTCAATTTCTTCTTTCTTTCGAGCATTCTCCTCCTTATTCTAGTCACTATGCTTTCACAATTTCAAGGTTTATAATGGTAACAGAAGAATTGAAATCAACAATTTTCTTATTAGAATATAAGCTATTATTAAATTTGAGGTGAAAATATGTTCAATTAATGAATGATAATCTTATACATGCCAATTGCCATCAATACTAAGACATTTTTAAATAGAAGTAATAATAGTGATTCGACATCGAAATTTAACTTACAATCGGACTTCTCTAATACTCTTAGGAAATTAAATTATCTACTCGGAACATTGAATGACAAAAGGAGGAAACGAGTTAGAGTAAATTCCTTCCCTTTTTATTAAAAAATGGAGAAGATTAACTTCAAGGAGTAGCATAATCCGTGGGGCCATAGGACTGGAATATGTCGGCAAATAATCCCTTCTTTCTGTTAGGGTTCCAACCCATGTCCTTGCACAACACATCATTGTAAAATATGTGAAGCAACATGAAACAAGATCTTGTGTAGATGTTTCCAACATGTTTCTTCATGAATTCATCCCACTTTGTTGTCTCCTCTTCCATATCTCTGATGCTAGGTGGCTTGAACTTTCCATCAAGAAGCTCGGTAACCCATCGAGTTTGCATCTCTGTGGTGTACATAGCTCCTACACTTTGTAAGAATCCGACTACTGCCAATTGTGGGATTTTAGGATGGATGCATCCACTGGAAAAAAGAGTAAAAGGCATATTTTATTACATTTTTCTAGAAATACTATTAAATAATAAGTTTCTCTTAAGTTTGATCATTAATTAAGACAAGTTTATAATATATGAAAAAGTTCTAAACTGTAGAGGGGATCGGAACCTGTAGAGGATCCAACCATTAGGTCTTGAAACGTTTTTGACGCAAATGTTTCTTTGAGCTTAATATCACCCCTAAAACCAGTTGCAAAGATGACTAAATCTGCATTCACGAGAGCATCTTCATCAGAATCAAGGATTAGACCTTCTTCACAAAAACTGAGAGTTTGTGATTTCTTCAACTTGATGCTGCCCTCTTCAACTCTGTCGTAAAATTGCTCTGGAAGAACGCCAGCGGAGCAAGTAAAAAGCTCGTCAAGAAAACTGTGTTTAGGTACCATTCCATACTTGGCCATTGGAATCTTTCTCTTGATATCGCTTTCAATTATTCTTGAAACTGCCATTTTCTGCCATAGAGATATATAACCAATTACTGAGCTTGGCAAGTCATCAATTCTTTTAAGAGATTATAATATTAGAAGATTCTAAAAGGTTAAACTCTAATAAAATTTAGGAGAACTGTTGAGTAGAATTACCGCAGGATAGAGAAGTGTTGCCAAAATGCTTGCTAGGAATCCTTCACCAGGTTTGTGAAAAACCAACTCCGAAAAGCGATTCATTAAAATAGACTGAAGATGTAGTCCATAAGCGTAGTGATCAATTGTGTGCCAGTGTTCTTTCTTGTATATAACTGTGCAAGCATATTCTGCCCCTACAAAATCATTCATTGAAAAATCAAACACTAGAGTTTAATAAACTGTTACATGTAGTAAAAATCTAGGAATAACATATATATAAGTATTGATGAAGCTAATTACCATTAGCAGCAGAGCATTCCATGGCAATGTCAAGTGCCGATTTTTGGAACCCGACAACGGCAACCCTTCTTTGACAAATTTTGCTGCTGTTTCATTATCCATGGCCGAGTAATCCTTGGAATTAATTACTTTACCATGAAAAGCTGAAGGACCTTTGTTTGGAGGAAACTATGGAATATTTGGTACGTCACTGAACATCCCCGAGCAAACTACCACAAAATTGACTTGATAAATCTGCATCAAATACATTCAATTCAATGTAGATAAATTATTAATCATTAGTATTCCTTTTCGAAACATTAAATATTAAGAAGTTATTTATAAGGAAATTTTCATACCTCGGTCAAAAGAGTTGTGGTGTCTTCCACCATGATGTTCCACTTCCCTTTATTGCTAAATGCCTCTCCTGTTCCGCCCCATAGGCTCCAAGCCTGCATCTATTCATCGGAGGAACCTTCGAAATCAAGAGAAACGACTCTTGTGTTAAACTTGATGTGCTTAAGAAGGCCGAAATGTTGGGCGTAGGATTCCACATATTCTAGAACTAGTTGTTGTGTAGGATAATCAGTTTTTACTGAATCAGGCCATGGGAAATCCGAGAACTGATAATATGATTTTGGAGATTGAAGCTTTGTGCTTTTGATAGTCTTCGACCAGACTCCTCCTACACCACTTCGCAACTAGAAAACGACAGGGATAAAACCCTTTGCAAGAATGTGTTTGCATGCAATGAGACCACTGATTCCAGCTCCAATAACGGCTACTCTCTTCTCCATATCGTACAATTGTTAAGGATAGTAATAATTATTGAGCTTAATATAATAAACGAACTTTTAAAGGGGTTCTTTTTTTTTTCTTCTTGTTAAGAAAGATTTTCGTGTAAAGATGTTAACAGGCATTAGAAGCTGTTGAACTGATTCGGATGCCCTCATTCCGAATAATTTCTCTTTAAATAGGGAGTCTCGGGAAATGATTTGTGGACTCTATATACATATTATATTATTATTAGTAATTGTTATTAATTACACTCGAGTCAAATGATCAGTTTGGAAAACGTTTGCCTTTTATTTATTGAGTAATGGTGATGCATGTATTATAACTTTTATTTTATTTTGAAGTAAATTTTATTTGTTGAGTGGACTGGACATTATATATTGAAATATTAATATATTTAGTCTCTTCCTACTTAATGTATTTGGATAAGTGGGCCAACACTCGGCATACGTTTTGTGTAATATCGTTTTTCAGATTTTCGTATCGAGATTTATGTATCGTATATAATCGTAGGATATGGGACTCATTTTTAAAATAGATTGAATGGAAAATTGATTAGTTCAAAACTGTTTGGACCAGGAAATTCGGATTTGATCAACTTGATCCAGCGATGGCCTATACTAGCTAGTTTGTTTAGTCAAACCTTGAATTGGCAAAATAAATATCGTCTGTCTAACCGATACTTTATCATTTTCGTGGTTAGTATCGTATATACTACCTATGGGCATATGACTATGTTTCAGTAACCTTCCTATGACTTTGTCTACGAGCATACCTTATTAACTCAAAAAATATATATGAGCATGACCCATGCTGCCATGCATAGATTTATTTTATAAATAATGATTACATATTTTAAACACACTCTTAAAAAATGGAAGCTTACGTGATCAATATTGACTTGACTTTGAAGACACAGTCAACTTATCATTTCCTAATGAGAAGCGATCTCTATTTAAACAGAATTATATTTTGAAATTATATATTGCATCCAAATCAATTCAAACGCAGTAACATCTTCATATCTAATTAACAAAGAAAATAAAATCATTCACAATTCTTCTTGTTTGTATACAAAAGCTAATTAATTATCTCTCTTTGATATTCATCAAACAAGAATGGAGAAGTATAGCATTGCCGGTTTGGATTGATCAATAAAAAATCCCTGTTATTCATCAAAAAAAAAAAACAAGAATGGAGAAGAGAGTAGCCATAGTTGGAGCTGGAATCAGTGGCCTAACTGCCTGCAAACACATTCTTGCAAAGGGTTTTATCCCTGTCATTTTCGAGTCGCGATGTGGCTTAGGAGGAGTCTGGTCGAAGACGATCAAGAGCACAAAGCTTCAATCTCCAAAATCATATTACCAGTTCTCCGATTTCCCCTGGCCCGATTCAGTAACAACTGACTCTCCTACACAACAAGTCCTGGAATATGTGGAATCCTACGCCCAACATTTCGGCCTTCTTAAGCACATCAAGTTTAATACAAGAGTCGTTTCGCTTGAGTTCGAAGGTTCCTTGGACGAAGAGATGCAGGCTTGGAGCCTATGGGGTGGGAGTGGAGAGGCATTTAGAAACAAAGGGAAGTGGAACATTACTATAGAATACACTATCCACTCAGGTAATTATTAAGAGCTAGGCATTGTGAGGTCGTACTGATTTCTTTTGGATTCTCAATCATTAAAGTAATAAAAGACTAATGATCACTACTTGATATCAGCTCTATCAAAGAATTTACATTCATTTTTATATACATATATTTTTTTGTTGGTGTTCAGATTTATCTAGTTAACTTTGTGGGTACTTTGCTCCGGGTTGTTTAGTGATGTGCCAAATATTCCACAGTTTCCTCCGAACAAGGGTCCATCTGCTTTCCACGGTAAGGTAATTCATTCCAAGGATTACTCAGCCATGGATCACGAAACAGCCGCAAAATTTGTCAAAGGCAAAAGAGTTGTTGTTGTTGGCTCCCATAAATCAGCAGTTGACATTGCCATGGAATGCTCCGCAGCTAATGGTACGGTTCATCAACAATACCTTTTGTTTCCATTATTAGTTAAAGAAGATTTTTCTGTACAAAATTTAAGTAAAACCTGACCGGTCAAATATTTCACAGCATTTTTTCTCTTTTATGTAATATTCCCTCCGTCTGCTAATACATATTTTTTAGCTTATTTTTCGTACATTCTAAAGCAAATATATTTAGTCAATATTAATGACTTCATACATATCTTTTTGAATATATCTAGAAAAGCTAAAAAAAAATATGTATTAACAAATGGAGGTAGTACTTAACAGCATTTTAGCGTTTGGTGTTTGAATGAATTTGCAGGGCCACAACATCCTTGCACAGTTATATACAAGAAAGAACACTGGCACACCACTGATCACTATGCTTAGGGAATACGTCTTCAGTCAATTTTACTTAATCGCTTTTCGGAGTTGGTTTTCCACAAACCTGGTGAAGGATTCCTTGCAAGCATTTTGGCAACACTTTTCTATCCTGCTGTAACTCTACTCGATAGTTCTCCTAACTATTATTAGAGATTATTTAATAGCTCCTATTATAATATTAGATAGATGATCTTTTAAAATAATTTATAACATACCAATTGCTCAATTGGTGGCAGAAAACGGCAGTCTCAAGAATAATTGAAAGCGACATCAAGAGGAAGATTCCAGTGGCAAAGTATGGAATGGTACCGGAACACAGTTTTCTTGACGAGCTTTTCAGTTGCTCCGTTGGCGTTCTTCCAGAGAAATTTTATGACAGAGTTGAAGAAGGAAGCATCGAGTTGAAGAAATCTCAAAGTCTCAGCTTTTGTGAACAAGGACTAATCCTTGATTCTGACCAAAATGGACTGGTGAATGCAGATTTAGTCATCTTTGCAACTGGTTTTAGGGGTGATATTAAGCTTACAGAAACATTTGCGTCCAAAGAATTTCAAGACCTAATGGTTGGATCCTCTACAGGTTCCGTGCCCCTCTACAGGTTAGAACGTCTAAAAAAATATTGAGCATAACTACATTAATTGAAGACAGCATTTTTTTTTAGGATATGTACTAAAATATACATTTTTTACCTTTTGTTTTCAGAGGATGCATCCATCCTAAAATCCCTCAGTTGGCAGTAACTGGATTCTTACAAAGTGTAGGAGCTTTGTACACTGCAGAGATGCAAAGTCGATGGGTTGCTGAACTTCTCGATGGAAAATTCATGCCACCTAGCATCAGAGATATGGAAGAGGAGACGACAAAATGAGATGACTTTATGAAGAAACATGTTGGAAACTTCTACACGTACGAGATCTTGCTTCGTGTTACTTCACATATTTTACAATGACGTGTTATGCAAGGACATGGGTTGGAGCCCTAAGAGAAAGAAGGGATTATTTGCCGACCTGTTCGAGTCCTATGGCCCCACGGATTATGCCTGTCCTTGAAGCTATATAAGGAGTCATCTTCCATTTCTGGGTGTAGATAATTTTCATAAGAGCAATTTTAATTTATGTTTCGAAAATAAAAATGACTCAAATATCAATGGCATGTATGTATGTAAAACTCATTCATTCATTAATTGAACATTTCTATTTCCCGAGAAGTCTTGCTCATTATATTATTAGAATTAGAATTAAGAGTTCAGGTATCTTTCAGTACCCAGACCATTCTACGTATTCCATTCAGCGGTAACCCCATGGAATCTGTTCTTTGGTGAGTAAAAAATGAACTTGAGAGAAAGCAGAGGGAAGGGAAAAGCAGAGTGTTTTATAATCAGGACAATAAACTATCATGCATAATAAGGAGATTCAAGTCTTATGAGGGAAAAAAAAACCAAAATTAATTTCCTTATGACCGTGTGGTAGCCTTCTCTGCCTTGGTGGGAACAGTTCCTTTTACTCTGTTGATATTTGTCTGCTCATGGCCTTGTAGCAAGCCAATGAGTTCTCTAATGCTTAATTTCGACAGATCCCTTGATCTTACAATCTCGGAAACCCTCTAGCAAATTCAGGACTCAAACTGACAAGTAGCTTCTGTACCACCCTTTTCTCAGAAATATCATCTCCATGAAACCACATCTTATAGAAAATATCCATCAACCTAGAAACGTAACCTTGAATAGATTCTCCAACTCTCATTCTCGAGTCATCAAAAATATTTCTTAGATAATATAATTTTGATTTGCTTTGCTTTGACCCCGTCCATAGTTTGCATCAAGAGTTTCCCAAACTTCTTTGGCAGTCTTTCCATATGAAACACACACTTGAAAACCTGCTCAGAAAGAGCCCCACCTATAAGCCAGATAGCTTTGCCTTTGGCATGTTGATCTTGGAATTTCCTTTCCTGCTCTTGATCGAGCGGCTCGCCTTTTTGAGTTTGTTGAAAACCTGGCTCAATCATATCCCAAAGGTTATGGGCCTTCAAAAGTGTTTTAGCCTTGACTGACCAAAACTCTTAATTTTCACCATCAAAAACTGGGAAATTCCGCAGATCATATAACCCAAAATCTTCCACGACGCGATTCTTCAGTATTATCTGCTTTTCTCTTTTTGCGCCTGTCAACTCTTCAACAATTGGTTCGGGATCGGTGAAGAAGAAGATCTCTTCCTTGAGTGTGTCCCAAGCTTGCTTAGCTGACGTGGTATGGAAGATTATAGGGAAAACAGAGTCGGTAACTTTTGCGTGTATTAATGCTTGGGCTGTTGCATTCCTCTGTTCAGGACTGAGCTGCTCACTTCCACGATATGTATATTCTGGGTCAACTTCGTTGCACAGACCGTAACACAATAAGATGCGTCTCATCTTCGATGACCAATCTTGATAGTCTTTTCCATCAAATGGAGGATATCCCCGATTATATCTTGGATATTCCGTCATGTAGGAAAGATTTCACAACCAGAATCACGACCAGATTTCACAACCAGAATCACGACCAGATTTCACTTAATTTTTAAAATTTAATCTAATATATATATTTAGCTCAGGTAGCATGCATTCAAATACTTATATATACCGTGAAGGCAGTTGGAAAGGGTTATCTACCCATTAATACTGTTAATTTGAAGTTAAAGTGATTCGAATATATCAATCAATTCCAGTTTCATCAAAACTAGGCTGAAGCATGTTGGGTGATACTGATGATATATGGCTGACAACTAATCAAAGCAGGAATACAAACACTAAAGATTTTAAAGAACAAAACGGAGCTCCAATTGATTAAGAATGGATGGATTATTATCACCAAAAGTCCAGTTTTCTAGGTTCGATTCCACTCCCCATGATTGATCACTTAATAAATCAGTAGAGAAAGAATTTACCGTATTACAAACCTCCTTAGCGGATCGGTGGAAGAGAAAACCTATCTGTTTAACAATAGCGCCTTGGAAAGGCCTGGATTGGTGCCCTTTTATATTTTCTTTATTTCCTTTTAAAAAGAGTAATAATAACAAAACCCTACAATCTACCTATTGTACTTCTTGTACAATGGGAAAATTCGGAAATATAATATTTTTAAATTTAATTTATATCTTAAATGCAGATTGTAATCTAAAACCGTTGAATAAAAAAATACAGATTGTAATTAAATTTATGACAATCATTTGTTTTCGATGCAAATTTTTGTTTTGAGATTTTTTATTTTTGAGTTTTTGACTATGGGAAAAAAGTAAATCGATAAATTTTTTTGTGATGGACGAACCGGAGCCCCAACACATTGAAGCAACAGCTCTATTGTTCGAAAAAAGAAGAAGAATAGAGAACATTGCTTCTCTAGTAAAGGAAAAACTATGAAACTTTGAAAAATAAATAGGATCTTCCTCTTTTCTTCTTTTTTCAATATAGGAAAACTAAAACATAAATGTAAAATTTCTCTCCATTTGATTTGAACCAAAAACCACAGAAAATTAAATTTTTGAAATGGAATCTCTGTCTCGTTCAATTTATAAAATCTATAGGACATTACAATATATAGAGAAAATAACTTTTCTTGCTCACTAAGCACTAATCTAACCAATAAAGATAATATAAGTATACCAATCATTTTTTAAGCTAATGTATTACTTCTATTGGCTAATAGAAAGCAATAAACCTAAGCTAAATTCAAAATAACAGAAAAGGCGTTGATGTCACTCGACCTTAATTTGACGGTAAAATTAGTAAATCCTTGAAATTGTGATTTTGAGAAGTATTTTTCACTTTTATGGCCGATAAACTCCAATATAGCAACACATATATATAGGCTTGAAACATCAGTGATGGCTTGTCTTGATCATAAAACTCAATGCTATCAGTAAGTTGAGCAATTTGAGATTTGTAGTTCTTCAAAAGACACTTACAATAAATTTTATAGGAGGAATTTTCAGTTCTGTCAAAACTAGCTCCAATGCAGCAACTCACACAAGTTTGAATCATCATATATGACATATATCCCGCAAGTAGAACTCTAATTGCCCATGAATATAGAAAATCACATTATAAGCTACAAAAGCCTTCAAAAATGACTATCAACATGCATTTTTCATCTTTGCTGGTTAGAAGTTGAATGCAGCCATCCAAACACTATATAAACATCATATATGACTTAAATGCATCATCCATCAACCATTTTTCAGCAAGAAGCGCAAAAATACCATTTAACTCCTCAAAAAGAGCCAACATCAACAACGTGAGTGGTCAAATTCTTCATATAAGCTCTTTTTCTTTCATAGACATGTTTAGAAACTCATTTTACAACTACTATCCAAGTTTGAGTCCATTCTGACATACCATTAAAAGATAGTTGTTTTGGTCCCTGTATTTTCTTTTCTGTGATGCGGGTCCTCGAATAGAATTTTCTACAATTTCTGACTTCTCTATTTCAGAGCCAATGCAGATCGGATTGATCCCTTCCCAGAGCTTTGTATTGCCTTTTACAATGTCACTAAACTTCAAAAATCTTGTTCCATATCCCTTCACCTAAGACACTTGTTTCAAACTTTTTTCTTCATCTTCAAGTAAGTTTATGGAATACGTCTTCAGTCAATTTTACTTACAGTTTTCGGAGTTTCTTTTTCACAAACATGCTAACGGAATATGTTTTTGCAAAGCTCCACAACACTGTAGGACGTCAGAATTAATATGATTTTGGGAATGACGATTCTATTTGATGTAAACTTCAGAAAATATACATGTAATGAGATATAAATATAGAAACTATCCTATGATTTGGCTATAGAGCTTTGTAATACATGAATCAGAATATATTCACAATCATAACATTCTTTGTACAGGAAATTGATGAATCTCTCAATTGGACTTGGTGAGCTGATATGTTGGGCTTGTGAATTCAGCCGATATCTCCTTGGTATCTTCTTCTCTAGATATCCACATCATTTGTTATTTGGTATTGTTTCCCCATTATAAAATGCAATTAAACCTTCATACTCATATTGTTCAGACCATCGAAGCCTTTAAATAAGGGAAGACAAATAAACAAGTCGTAGACTAGCCTTAGCTTCTAGACACCTTTCAACATAACCTTTCATGAATTTGTTCAAACCATGATCAAGCACGTGACAAGTTCGACTAGTCTGAAGATCAACCCAAACACTCTAGATACCGCTGATGGAAGAACCGAAAGCCCCCAACATTGATGAAGCATAGATCCGATCAACTACTCGCCGAAAACTGTAAAAATGCAGAAAAACCAAAAAGAACACAAAAACTAAAGAACTCTAATGCTTTTGACCGAAGCAATGATGATTTCCTCCATGATTTCGATTTGATTTCAATGCTTGATGACCTAAACTTAAGGGTTTCAGTGTTTGGATCCTAGAAAACTAATTTAGGTGACGAAAATTTAAGGTTTCACTCACAAATTATTCCAACGTAATAGTAAAGCTTTTAAAATAGATAAAAAATAAAATATGGAATCATAAACTTTTTTCTATTCGACTCAATTGGAAAAGACGATTACAAGACGTTTATATATGCAGGGGCGGAGGCAAGCTTATCAATATGGTGTCATATGACACCATAAAATTTAAAAAGAATCGGAAAGTCCTTAAACTTATTGATCAGTGCAAACTATTCTCAACTATTGAACCCACAAATTTTTTAATGTAAAGATATAATAATAATGAGAATTAAACTTTAAAGATGTATTAGTAAATTGCCTAAGATTAATTAGTAACTGTATCATGCAAACAAAAGTCACGTTTCTTCTTCTCCCTGAGTTAGCTTCATCAGTTTTAAACAAAACACAAAATCAAAATCGGAATATCTATTTTTTTCTTTTTAAATTAGGTTTTTTTCTTTTTGCAAAATTAAAAGTATAAAGCTTCAACTTCTCATCTTCAAATTAGATGGCGCCTTCAAAACAAGCTGTAAGTATATTAAAATTCTTACTAAAATTCTCTTGATTCTTTTTTATTGCTATTGATAGTCTGGTATACAGTGATTGTCTTTTTCCGACAATATAAAGTGATTTCATGGTGTAATTATGTACTTCCATTACCAATCATTAGTTTGATATACTTGATATATAATGGTTCCCTTTGAATTTTATCTTCTTTTAAGTTTTGACTATATACATCTAGAGTTCCAAAATTAGCAAGTTAGAAATTCCGAATTTAAATACTTGAGTTATTTATGTCACGTATTAATAATGTCATTGTGTTTATACAGTCTATTAAGAGATTTTTGAAGAGGAAGACACTAGAATAGAGGAAAATCCATCTTTAGATGTGCATTATGCTGCGTCTAATGTTCATAACCATGGACAAACATCAAAGGAACAACAAAATAATGGATTCGACTTCAACTTAAAAAAATTCCAGCTGACAGGCAAATGCATAAAAATTGGATTATATCCTCTAGATATTCGAGAAAAAGTACGACGAGCATATTTACTAAAAAGACCATGTCAACCTCGTCTAAAAAATTATCCTGAGAAATAAATTGGGAAGACATCTCGTAAATTTTGTGCATCATGGTTCAGTGAGTATGGCAATTAGTTGGAATATAGTATAGAAAAGCATGCTGTTTTTTTGCTTATATTGTTATCTTTTTAAGCAATCAGGAGAAGATTCATTTGTTACTGACGGATTTCAATATTGGAATAAGAAGGACAGACTCTTGGCTCATGTTGGAGGTCCTAAAAGTGCTCATAATTGTGCTTGGGAGGTGCAAAAATTTGATGAATAAAAAATAACACCTAGAAACTATTTTTGAGCAGCCTACATATGTATCTCTTGACATTTATAGACGTCGATTAACTGCTTCGGTTGATTCTATTTGTCTTCTCTTGACGCAAGGGATTGCTTTTCGTGGTCACGATGAATCAAAAACTTCTTCTAATCAAGATAATTTCCTTGAACTCCTGAAGATAAACTTTACGTTTGTGCTATTGAAACTGTAAATGCTATAATTATTGATATTAGAGATGAGGTCTTTGTCATTCTTGTTGATGAGTCACGTGATATATCAACCAAAGAACAAATGGCAATTGTTTTGCATTATGCGACTGAGAAAGGTTTTGTCATCGAACATTTTCTAGGTTTGGTGCATGTAAAGGATACTTCTACTTCATCATTGAAGAAGGCATTAGAGTCATTTTTTTGTAAATTTGGATTGAGTACTTCAAGAATTCGTGGACAGGGATATGATGGTGCTAGCAACATGTAAGGTGAATTTAATGGTCTGAAAAGTTTATTTCTATGAGAAAATCCATCAGCATTTTATGTTTATTGTTTTGCTCATCAATTTTAACTCACTCTTGTTGTCATAGCAAAGAATCACATTGACTTTGCTTCTTTATTTAGCTTGGTCTCCACTTTGTTAATTGTTGTTGGAGGCTCGTGCAAGAGACAAGATATTCTAAGAGAAAAAAATATTGCGAAAGTTAGAGAAAGCTTAGAAAAGGGACAAATCCCTTCTGGAAGGGGAATGAACCAAAAAACTAATCTCAAGAGAAGTGGAGACACTCGTTGGAGTTCACATTATGGTACTTTGATAAGCTTAATTCACATGTATTCTTCTGTGATTGATGTTCTTGAGATAATAAAAGAAGATGGATCAAATGCAGATCAAAGGGCTGAGGCTAATGGTTTATTAGATTTTCTACAAACATATGATTTTCCCTTCACTTTATATTTGATGAGAAATATCTTAAGGCTTACACATGAATTCTCACAAACATTACAAAGGAAAGATCAAGACATAGCCAACGCCATGAACTTGGTGGATATTTCTAAGCAACGATTACAAGATATGAGAGAAAATGGATGGGATAAACTACTCGAAGAAGTTCCAGTATTTTGTAAAATGCACGACATTAGTATGCCCAATATGGATGAGATTCGTTTGTCTAAAGGCAGGAAGCGACATAGAGTCACCGATGTCACAACCTTACATCATTAATCGTGTTGAGTTGTTTTATACTATTGTGGATATGCAACTTCGAGAGCTTGATGATCGTTTCACTGAGGTCAATACTGTGTTGCTTCGTTGTGTGGCTTCCTTAAATCCTGTCAATTCGTTCTTGGCTTTTAATAAGAATAAGTTGATTCAGCTTGCTAAGTTATATCCACTTGAATTTTTTCCTACTGATTTGATGGTTCTTGAAAATCATCTTGAAACTTATATTATTGATGTTCGACGTGATAATGACTTTGAAAGCTTGAAAGGGATTAGTGACCTAGCACAAAAATTGGTTCAAACTGGAAGAAATATTGTTTATCCATTAATTTATCAGCTTGTGAAGTTGGCATTGATATTACCTGTCGCTACGGCACTAGTGGAGAGGACATTTTCTGTAATGAACATTGTGAAAAACCGACTACGAAATAGAATAGGAGATGAATGGATGAATGATTGTTTAGTTACTTATATTGAAAATGATATCTTCAATAGTATTGAGAATGAACTGATTTTTGAACGATTCACAAATGGCACCACGTCGTGGACAATTGTGAAGTTATTATGAGTTGAATTTTTGTGTATAATTAAATTTGTCTATAATGTTTTAAATTTATTATTATGAACCCACTGTCTCCGAATCCTGGCTTCGCCAAAATATGTGCTTCAAGGATTAAACCTAGTTCTTACAAGCATTCTGGGTCATAGTCAAGTATATAATCAAGAAAAAGCAAAACTAGGAAATGAAAAAAGCAGAATCGAAAGTGGTAAAATGATAACTCTCACTAGCTTCCAAGATTGCAAAATTGTTTTGCTTGTGCTCCAAACAAGATTGATCCTCGTCGAGTTGGTGAAGCAGTAACACTGTAAAACTGACTCAAAGTTACAGCCAAATCGTCTTCTCCAAATTTCTGCATTTTGAGCTCGTCAGTTGACTTTTACGTTGACTTCCGATTCCGGCTTCACAATGACCATGACGAACTAAGAGATTCCTTCAATACATTATACTGAACTTATTTGACAAATAAAACTACTAAGATTTTAATATTTCTTAATATTTTGCTGAAAATCTAAAGAACGACTAAAACAATGATTAAATTGCAAATGTCAACTTCATCTCGGGTTAGAAATCTAATTCAACCTTGCAGACATCTACAATAGCTCATATTTGTCAAAACTGAATCGATAAAGTTGACTGTAACAACAGTAATACAAAATGTCCAATTCTAGTGTACCATTCTACCAACTCGAGCACACATTGTGTTCATAAGGAAACGGAGACTCTAAATAACTTAGCGTATAACTTTTACTACTCTATTCGAAGCTATCTGAATGTTCAATTTAACTAAAATTATCATTTAACTGAAAAGTGAAAATTCAACATAAATCGTAAAGATAGAACCCTAGCAAAAGAGGGCTTTTCGCTATAGGATAACCCACATCAATTAGAAGATATGTCGTTGTTCGCGACATCTTGCTGATCATTTTCCACGGTCGTCGAAGTTCCGCCGATTCCATTTTCGTCGTCAGAAACAGAATATTCGATTTCACTTTGAAAAGTGGACACGGCATCATCCTAATTCTTTTTCTGTGAGCGAGGTCCTTTACATTTCTGAAAGATACAACTAGGTCCTCCAACTCTTCAAGATATGCATTGGCATCCCTGACGGTGTTCTTGGTGCAGATTTCAACAAATTCAGCTCTACTCGATTCCTCAATGCACAGTTTTGATTTCTCGACCTTGTCAAGTTCAAATACAACCTTCATGAGCACCTTTCCCACTTGCATTGCCAAGACAGACCAATTCTTCCCTTCTTTCTTCTTTCTTCTTCTTCTTCTTTTTCTTCAAGTTCTGCTTCTTCTTGATTTTCTTCCTTGACAAGTTAACTGAACTTAGCAAATTCTCATTTCAGGCTTCATGAAACAAGCCAAAACAACATTTTGGTAAATAAATCCCCAAATCTTTAAATTTAAAAAAAGATGAAAGATAGTTAAGAAAAACTATTTGAAAGTAAAATTTTAGTCGGATTGGATCCGGGAAGTGAACGGAAAAGCATGGATGAATTTAGCTGTATAACGGGAAGATGGATTTTCTATTGATATATTTCTTTAGTCTGAAAGACACATGAGCAATTTTTGTTATATGGCATAGCAGATTTTGCTAGCTCACAAATAAATAAATGGGTTGTAGCATAGTTTTGGCCTTTGTCCCTATCTTGATCCAATAATATTTCACCAGATGAAAAAGCTTTTTTACTCACAATTCACAATTTATTTAAATATCACAACTAAAGTAACAAAGCTCTATAAATCATGTCGTCGACTTTTGTTGTTCCGAATTCCGATTCATGGCCTTCAACATCTCCTGGAATTTCATAAGTCTTCATGGCTAAGAATTTTTTGAAGAACTAAAACCTAGCACTTGCCAATCCTTTAGTAAAAATATGTCAAAACTAATTTGCAGCTCACGCCGACAATATATCAACTTGATTCCATTAATTTGATGCTATCAGCTCTCTTATGTAGTAATATTTATTTTTCATATGATTAGTCCTCTAATTATGTATAGGATTATTGGTGATGTACATGGTGATCACAGCTGGCATTAAAAAACTGTAAATTGTGACAACCTTATTATGCAACTCTTTCAACTCAAACAAAAAAAATTTTACCCACATGACCTTGGAAGAATTAATTACGTAAATAATGTCTTTTTTCAAAGGTGAATAGAATATGTGGTTGAGTTGAGGAGGTGGACAAAATTACAGAGATCGAGTTTTCTGTCTTAATCATTGATTACTATTTAATTAAGGCAACTAATCAAGAAGGAAACTAAAATCGAGTTCTGATCTCTCGAATTTTTATCATTAAAACATGATTTGTCCATGATTGTGTCGTGATTGTGATTAAAACGGTCTAAACCAAAATCGAGAACAAGAAACACGAACTTGCTACGTGTCTATCCCCGGGGATGCGGTGGTAGCAAAGTCGAGAACATGGAAATCGAACTTGCTTTGGAAAAGACACGTAAACTAGAACCCCAACTTGCTTTGGAAAAGACAAAATCGGGAACTAGGAACCCAAACTTGTTTTCATTGACTTCACAAGTTCTTGTACCACAAACCCGAACATGCTTTTTTTTGGACAAGAACTCCACGTGTCTATCCCAGGTGAAGGGGTGTGATTACATTGAGATAAGAATCCGAATTTAAAAGAATCTGATCTTGCATGTAATTCATTCCCTCTCACGTCTCTCTCATTCGATCTCACATTATAACTCTCTCAAAACAATCCCTCTCACCGCAAGCTTTCACTCTCTCAAAACTCTCTTCTTCTCTAAATTTTCTCCATCTCTTCATCTTTATCTCATCTCACTTTCGTTCTTCTCATTTTAAATTAAGGTATTAATTTTTTTCTTCTACATTATTATTTATGATTTGTAAATGGACTTTACATGTTATAATATTTAAGATAAAAAATGAAATTATCTTAATTTTTATATTTTTTTTACAAAATGATGTTATGTATGGTGTTGTGTATGGTGTTACATGTCACGGAAAATTTTGTATATCGTGTTGTGTATACTAAATTGGAACAATAGTTTGATTAAATCATTTTATGACTGTAATATCGAGTGTTAGGAGTATTCAATTAATTGAGTAGATTATACATTGTTTATGGAATTTTGTTTCGTTAAATTCTAAATCTATAACGTTTGGACTCAAATTGGACTTCTTATATTTTTTAAATGCCTTATGTTAATAGTCCTTATTTATTATTTTGTTATATTTTATAAACCTAATAAGAAATATATATTCACGTTTAGATTATGGAGGCGTCTACGTCAGGTGGATCCAAAGATCGTCGTGGGTTTTGCAGGGACCTGAACTGCGCGATCTTCTGTGGATGCAGCCGCATCATCGCTCCGCGCATATTTTTTTGTTCCGCCTCCATGTACGATAAGGAGTTGGCTATAAGAAGGTCGGATAGGGTTATCTAGGATTTAGTGGGGAATGTGGATTACTGTCCGGACATTGTCCGAGAACAAATTGAGAGGCTAGGGTTCGGATTGTTCTCAAGGATCGATAAAGTCCTATACAACCATCATTTAATTACGGAGTTGGTTGAGCGTTGGCGGCCTGAGACGCGGACATTCCACTTCTCCATGGGAGAGGCCACCATTACGTTACAGGACATGGAGGTCCTGTTAGGTCTACGGGTAGACGGTGATCCGATGATAGGACCAAATGGGGTACCCCAGGACCCACCCGAATTCTGTCAGAGGTTGTTCAGCTTCCTTCCGGAGATAAAAAAAGTCGAAAGTCTCGCTTAGTATCCTACATGAGCACATAGAAACTTTTAAGTAGTTTGTCCCGGCTACACAGTTGCAGGCAATGTAGAGGGCGCAATGCTTCGTCGCGTACTTGCTCGCCGGGTGTTTGTTCTGCGATAAGAGAACCACACATGTAGATCTTTTCCTCCTGACCCAGCTTGAGAATGAACACGTTTGTGGTACCCTTAGTTGGGGCAGCGCCCTTCTAGCGCATACGTACCGCAGGTTGTCTACAGTTGCACAGTTTGAGGCTAGAGATATTGATGCATGTGGGCTCCTCGTCCAGACATGGGCTTGGGAGAGGATCGCTAGGATTAGACCGGAATTTCGTCGTGGTCATGTAGTGCCAATTGTTGGTCTTCCATTGGCTGCGAGGTAAGCTTACGCCGATTTATCATTTCAATTCCTTATTGGAATCAAGTATTTGTCTCCCAGTGTTGTAATATAATGTATTGTCATTTAATTTCTTGATGCAGGTGGAGTAGGCGGCTGAGAAAAACACAGGTGGCAAGCCACAGTCTTGTGGCATTACGGGATCAGTTGTTATGGTTGAGCCCTGACGACGTAAGTTCATATCGAAAAATTCTTATATTCGTCAGTTTACTTATTTCTAGTTCATAAATAATTGTCATCTTTAACTTCCATTTTTAAATTTTTATTCTTTCAGTTCGAGTGGACGCCATACAATGAAAGGTACCACCCACTTTCAGACAGTTGTCGTGCGGGACATGATATCTGGGCGTCTGTCACATATCTCCATTACTACCATATCGTGGAGCCACACCAACTAGACAGGGTCATGCGATAGTTCAGCTTGGTGCAGTCTATTCCCTCCGACCCTCTTCTTGATCGAGAAACGCAAAATCGTCTTCACGCATTGAAGAGGTCATAGAAGAGTAAGAATTGGGCGGAGAAGCATGCCGCATACCTTGAACATTGGAACATGCGGGCACAGTACGTCATCCGCGGTACTCCTGTTGGGTAACTGACGGTGGATGACGACTATTTCCATTGGTACAATAGGCGAACCGTCCATTTTATTGAAGATCCTGGTCAACGGCATCATACGAGCGGTTATCGTGGCAACACATCTGTTGTACGATCCATGGTGCGTATATTTTAATTACATGAATACTATACTGATTTTGAAGTGCATTCAATTATCAATAAATCTTATGTGTTGTTTTATAATTGTTTGCAGTTGGGGACGTTTGGCCGAATATTTGGGCGGACCGTCCGCCGGAATGATGACGATTCCAACTGGACTGCAGAGAGATCACGGATACGTGTCTGGCTACTGGTACACAGATCTCTAACCCGACAATCGGGTCTAGCCAAGGATACACACGGGTGGACCCGTCACAGGGATACGAATTGCCCCATGCTAGGGACGTGTGGGCCGCCGCAGGGGACAACGAGTCGCAGATGATGCTCCTCCACAGGCCGAAGCACCACCTCCTCCACCACCAGAGGTGTTTCCTCTCCCACAAGAGGAAATTCACACCCAAACAGCTGGTGCTACACCTCATGGATTCTTTACAAGACTATCATTTGATATTTTTGGATAAAGTTCAGGCACGTCGGCCCCTCAATCGCAATACCCACTATTTTCCAACTACCCTACATCTCAAGATTTGTCTGCGCTCCTACATGATCCACAATGTCTATCATAGCCAATTGAGCGGTAGTTTCTCGAATCTGGGCGTCGTCGTTCCACGAGTAGTGCTTATCCGGGTGTAAACCCGTCTAGCCAGTTTCAATCACCGGTAATCGATGATACAAACCGTGTCGGTCTCGGGGCTCAGACGGGTTCAGCTACCGGTTTAGGTTTTAGATTTTATGCGGGATCATCTACACAGGAGATCTTCATCGCATGAGGCTCAGCCAGACAAGGGTCCGATCGAAGAAATTCCTGGACACACTTACAACTTGCGGGAAAACAGAGGGAATCCCCCCAGGTATCCCGAGAGTTGTAGTGATCCTAGACATATGGGACGGGAACATCAACATTGTTAGTTTATTTTTCTTTTTCCGACCACATAGTACTTATAAAATATGGTTCCCATTTTTACTTGCTAATTTTTTATTAATAGCATAATATTGTTATGTTAATTTAAGGAAGTTCATGCTCAGATAATCAAATTCTCAAACTACATTGATAAATAAAAAATGAAGCAAATAAACAATCAAACAAGAACGACATGTAGTACTGTATTTATAAATTGTACAAATAAAAGTCCGATCATTCATCGTTATCATGATCATCATCGGAGGACGGATTTTCGTGCAGTCTGTATAGGTCGTAAACCATGTTTGTCGGCAATCTGTTCGATGGTGGGTGACTTATCTTACAGCCAGTGATGATATGATCGAAGTTGTCGTATCGACTACACGCCGGTGGTCTGCGGCCTTTCATGTTGGCGTAGTCCATTGCTACTTTTCGTCTTAAAAATCTCTTCCGACCAGGACCGGAATGATGAACCATCCGAATATCATCCGGTAAAAGCTGCCATTCTAGATTTCGGGGCCACAGGTCATCGTCCACGGGGTTTACATCACCGCTGAACTGTTGCTTCTATCCCTCCATTTTGTAGTACGGAGCAACTAAATCCATGGGGTCATACTCAATTACGGCTGCAACGGCCATTGCATGTGAACAAGGGATCCGGTATGTCTCCTATTTTCCGCATGTTCATTTGCACTCTCCAAATCGAACCGTATTTTGTTTCCCCCGGACCCAGAACCACGTATTGCAGTTCTCACGGAGTATTTAAATTCAACTGATCTAAATTTCTTCATCGTGTGCTTTCTGGCTTGCATCCTATACCTCTCATACTTCTCCATAGGTATCGGTGCAAGGACTTTGCCCCAGTATTCACTTTTTGTCCGCTCGTCGTCAAAAAATTTAACAGCTTTTTTGTGCGTTGCCTGGACGAAGGCCCTAATCGGCCACAAACGGTCACAATGCAGCACGTTGTTGTAACTCTTTGCATTGTTCGATGTAGTTATGCCCCACCGATAGAATCCGTCTTCGAACTATATCCATTACTCAATCGGCAGTTTATGAAGCCACGTACGAGCAGCTTCACTTTTATTTTGCAAAGCGTCCCATGCAGCACGGTACTTACGTTGTTGAATCTATGTATCGATGGTCCAACTTAGAGATTTCACGCCTTTTGTTTTTTTGATCTTGGACAACAGATTTGCTCGAACGTGCAATAAACAATACCTCTGCAAAAATAGTAAATTAAAAATTATCAAATGAAATTGATATGGCAACCTAGCCATTCTAGGATTTTATCATTACCTGTGAACTCCCCAACCTGGAAATTTTTCATCGAGCTTGTCTATTGCAGCCAGGATGCCCTTATGACGATCTGAGATGATACATATGACCCTACGCCTCAAAACAAATTTCTTCAGGTATTTGAGAAACCAGTACCTACTGTGCGTAGATTCCTTGTCTACGATGGCATATGCGACGGGCACAATCCTTCCGTTGGCTGTATGGACCAACGTAACAATCCCCTTTCCCTTCTATGCACCACGAAGATGCATAGCATCGACAATAACTACCAGGGGACTATGGTTAAATGTCAGTCTTGTGGCTCCGAAAGACCAATACACGTACCTGAATAAATATACATGAGTAAATATGTTGTGTAAGTTTCTTAGCATATGAAAAAAATGTAAAAGCACGGTTCAAACCTAAAAATCTTTTTCATCATATGTATACGTCCGTCCACCTTATGGAACTTCCACCAAACCTTCGTCCCATCATTAGAGTCTTCAAGCGCTTTCATGTAACTGGGTAACTCCCGGAAATTTGACTCCCAATCTCCGTACACCATTTTCATCGCTATTCTTTTACCGTCCGACGCTTTTTTCTTTCCAATTTGAACGTCGTATACTCTTTCGACGTCCCGCTGAATACTCTTTATCTCGTAATTTGGACTATCTCGTATCGCGTCCGCTATGACATGGGCAACATGACTTTATGACACATTCATGTCATTGCCTCTGATATTTACTCCGTGGCAATTATGTTCAGGACACCATACAATCACTTTCCAAAAATCAATCCTCCAGTTCAATACCGTGACATCGCTCTATGGAATAGTCAGGCTTGTACGTAAGGCATTCTACAACCCATGTTTTCTTGGTGCTCTCCTTAACATAATAGCCTCTTCCCTATTGGTTAGACCACCTTGCTATCGCATCATTAATTTCTTTCTTGCCCTTACTAAAATTTTTTCCGATCGTTATGGAATTAGGGTCGCCAGAGTACTTAGCTGGTGCAGGTGTCATGTGGCGAGTTGATACCATGTTAGGTCCTTCCATGTTGCTATACACATGATAAGTAGGTCGTACATGTGTTACAATAGGCTGGATGTAATCCTCGTCTTCAAAAGATTTCTCGTCGTCAGAAGTCTCGTATTCCTCGCAATCTTAATGGGAGTCCGGACAATTCTTCCTCGTCACTCTCTACTCCTTTGTCGTACTCATCGTCACAAATGTCTACCTGAGACCTACTTGACTGTACGTCGGTATGGTATACAGATATTTCTAAGGGAGTTTGATTTGGAGCAACGGAGATGAAGACTTCACGACTAATTGTCGGAATTCGATATATCCACGATAGTGAATCGTCATCATGGATCACTATAGGAGCTTGCCTTTCGCCGTTGCCGTCCGTGTATACAAATTGGAGATACAACTGCACCGACTCTTCCAGACGAATATCGACATTATTATATATTAATTCTAAAAATTCATCATAACTCAAGATACGATCAATTAAACACTGTGAGTCGGCAATACCGTAGCACACTAATTTATTACCAACCAACTGTAAAGAATTCCTCCAATACAAATTTAAATAGAAAAAATACATATGATGGCCGAATTGTTGGAAGAAGATTAGAAGAAGAAACGCTTAAAAAAAAGAATGAAGAAAAAATGATTTGTTATATCGTCTGTTAGAAGAAGAAAAATGGTTATGAATGATTTGTGTTGAAGGTCGGAGTTCTTATAGCGGTATGATACGACAATTCAATCATACAACGACAATTCAAGTAGTTCAACAACCATTCACGTGCGTATCTAATTTTTCTTAATAATTTTAAAACAAACATGTGGTTCTTAAAATTCGAACTTCATCTAAGATCAAGTTGCGAAAATGCGAACTTGAAAATTTTAAACAAGATCGGGTTTCCGAAAATTGGGCTTAGTATATTTTGCAAAAAATCGTGTTCCTTAAACTCGATCTTCCGCAAGATCGCGTTCCAAGATTTCAAGTTTGATATTTTTTTTAAGCAAGATCGGGTTCCTAGAACCCGTTCTTCATAATTTTCATTAAAGTCATGTTCCTCAAACACGAACTTTATTTTTTTTAATTTTTTATCCAGCCAAAAGGAAAATCGAGTTTTGAAAGTCTGATTCCAACTCATGCCAAGTTCGTGTTTTTAGAACACGAACTTCTTAATTACAATTTGCCAAGTTCGCGTTTTGAGAACACGAAATCTCTATTCTACCTCCACCTCTACGATTCAAACCCTAAGACTGTAGCGTACTCTAGCTTGGAAGCATAGTGTACAATGCAACTAAACTAGTTAATTAGGTTGAGTTTTGAAAATATCTAAAGGGAAGAATGAGTAACTTAAACCATAAGCAATTGAGCCTTGATAAAAAGTTCAAGCTCAATGGCCGTTCAAATTGAAGAAAATGAGGAATTTGATCAGTAAGAAAGTAAAAAAGTGTATAGATGAGAAAAAGGAAAGTGTGGTTGCTGGAATCGGTGCTGACCAAGTCGAAGAAGAAACTGTGACAAAATGATGGAGAAGAGTTAAAAGGAAGGTGGATGGCTTAATTGGCAAAATTGTAAGGGTAAGAGGATGAGTTTTCCGTATCGATTATGATGGAGTTCTTTCTCTGAATGATCTCGCCGATATATATAACTGTATAAATTGATTTGGAAAATAGTGGGGGAATTGATAGATTAAAGTTGCTGCATTTTACTATTTAGAATTTATGCCTTCAATTTCCTACAAAAATAGTGTGGTACTTTAGTAGTAACTAATCGTGAATTCGTGATAATAGTTTAAAGTTCCAGTACACCGATCAAAATGTCAATGAAATGTTTGAAATTTCCTTTTCAACCTTACACCACATTTGAGAAAGAAACTTGTTTCACGCATAGAAATTGCTGCTAAATGTATAGTATTATCAATTATCAATGGTGAGATTCTTATGTATACAAAAATCTAGACTAAGTATGATGGAGGACCGTCCTCAAATTCCTTAAAATCTCTCGGCCACAAGCACAAGAAGAAGTGGAGTTCATTCCAAGTCATACTCCTTTAAACGACCATTTCCGGATAAAGGATATTACAGTAGGGTCTACTCCAATCAAGATCATCATCGAAGAACAAGGCCAGCTCAATACGGATTGTCCTAATGAAGAGAAGCTCAATTTAGCTCAAGGCAAGCTCAACCACCTCACAACTCTCCAAGTCAGCTCAAATCTCATTTTTGAAGAAAACAAGGAGAATACAGATTTTAATGTCAAGACACAATTAGTGCTCAAAAGGGAAAGACAAGAATCTATCAAGACATCATCAAAGCATCCCCATTACCATTTCTTGGAGCTCAATTTCGTCCATATTCATGTGCTTGATCAGCATAAATGCAAGTTCATGCTCCTCACATGCATTACTTGCATTCACACCAACAAGGATTGCATTCACACCAACAATGGTTGCGTTCACATGAAGATATCAACGTTACCGATTCATCAAGGGTTCTATTCACATGAAGACTTCATGCATTTACTCCTCCATACATGGCAGTCGAATTTACATATGTATCTGAAGTTATTATTTTCGTTTTCAATGATGTATCTAGTTTATCTAAGTGTTTTCATTTATTTCTTATTCATGTTTGTGGTTTCCTAGGCTTTATGATCTGAAAAAGTCTCCTAGAGACTCATTGGCCGAATTCTGGCATTGTAATAGCCTATAAATGTGTGTTTGTGATTCAAATAAAATTAAGACTTGAAATTTGAGAGAAAATATGTATGTTAATTTTATCTTTAAAAGTGTAGTCTCTTTCGAAACTATAAGTGTGGATCTCTTTGAATACTCAAGTTGTTTGTTTACTTTGAAAACAAAACTCTGTCTAAACTCTTAGCCTAGAAACATATAGCTTTCGTCTTTCTCGAGGGGTTAGGAAATTTGGTCATTATAATTGATACATGGAAAGCTCTCTACTTTCTAAGTCATTTCTCTCAAGATCTCTAGCATTCAAAAAGGAACAAGGTTCGGTCAAAACCTTGCTTGTTTCTTGTTAGTTATCTTTGTCTCTTCCGATTCTGTTAAAGTAAGCTATGTTGGAGTAGCCTCTGGTCCAACATCCTTTGTTTTAACATCTATCTTCGTCCCTTTGATTTCACTGGCATATCTCGTGGCCTCATCGTCACCCGATACACCATAAGAGTATGTACAGGAAGTTCAAACCTTCCCATTTTCAGTGTTCATGTTTCTAACAGGTCCCTTTAACCATTTCCTAGCATCCAATACCCACCAAAGCATTATCAATCCTAAACCAATTCCTAACGCTACTGGCGGATAATTGAAATTGTCCCAAGAAATTGGGTAGTAAGTCGGTAAGAGAAAGACTGGACAAGTATAACAAATCCATAGAAATGCAACCATGCAAGTAAACTGGTCTTCTAGCTTTACCCAACTAAAATGGTCCCGGATTGAAATTCTTCTCGGCTAGCATCAGTCCAGCAAAGATCGGAACTGCATAGCCACCTACCCGACCAATCGTACAAATGGAAGTAATGGCTGTGAAAATGACATTGATCTTTAAAATTTGTAATCCTAGAAGTATGCAGATTTCTTCACAAAGCCATACTGCATTTGCCTAATCTGTTTGGGCTAAGTGGACCAACACTCAAAAGTTGTTGAATCCGGATACGTTTTGTGTATCGTTTTTTAGATTTCCGTATCGGAATTTATATATCGTTTATAATCGTAGGATACAAGACACATTTTATAAGCTTAAAATATATGATATAAAAGTATTGCATATTAATTACTAAATAAGTGACAAAAAAATATTATTAATCATCCATCATGATATAATTCACAAAAATGATTATAATGTATTCAATTTATAAGTATTCTATCGATTTACTATACAAATTGATTTCAAAAAACTAAAAAAAGATATTACTAAGCATTACTAAACCTTCAACCTTTTTTTTTATGTAAACTAGACCCTCAACCTACCATACTATCTTTCATTCAAAATTATGAAGTCTCCAACATCTTCAATATCTATATCTTCATTAGTCCTTCAATCTCTTCGACACCTACCGCAATCTTTTTCAATGTCTTTAACATCAATAGAATTAATATTTTTCGGACCTTTTTATCTGACATTAAAGTGTAAGGACACCATTGTAAACCTTGCCCAATTTTATTTAAATATAATTTGTGGTGAATCATTGTATCATAAAATTTCGAATGACACAATTAAATCGTAGGATTCGCAGGATTTATATGGAATATGGATCCAAAAATGACACTGCCCCTTGATATGTATCATTTTAACATAAAAAAATTGAAATTAGGATTCAAATCGTGTATCGTGGGATACTTACAACTGTGTCAACACTAATGAAAGACCCATATATTAACACACAAAAAATTGTCGGAAAGATCAAATAATAAAAAAAACAAATCAACCACAAAACAAAACTTAGGCAGAATTGGACCAGACACCCAAAAACTAGGGTTTGCGCATTGCAAATTCAAACCTTACCTAATGGATTGATGATATTTCCATAATTGCCTCGTGTTAAAGTACAACTACAACAAATAGTGTCATAATTTAGTGTAACCATAATGTCTAAAGATCTTTAATGAAATGGCAACTACTATTCATGTACTCACAAGACTCCAAATTATTTTTAACTTTTTATTTGAGTAATGCCCTGTGACTCCACTTGTGTACTAAGTATGTGTATTAAGTATGATAGTACATTAATGTCGACATATAAAGTATTTTAGATATTTATGCAAACTATTTTTATTTTTTATTTGAATTTCCACTTCTAGGTATACAAAAAAGAGCAAGACATAAAATTATAGCTAAGATTTTTATACTGCCTATTATATTTCTACACAACAAAAAACAATGATCATTACATTTAATAGCATTGACAAGATTCAATGATGGTTCTAGGGATGCCGATTGAGAGAGCAAGTGAAATCCCCATTTGAATTGCAACAGCTTCGGCCAGGCCTATATCTAAGATTCCATTATCGTAAAAGGATTGGTGTGAGATGACATTGGCTTGATGGTCCCAAATAGCAGGCCCTAGGCCCCATTTCCCAACATTTGAGAATAACGTCGCATCGGTGTTAATTTTGGAAAAGTTTACTGCTGGATGAGTCCAGGCATTCGCAGGAGTGGAAAACTTATGGGTTACATTTGTTGAGTAATCTTCCTGAATTTTTGAGGTTGTGATCGCAATTGATGCTGAAGCGAGACATGTTGAATCAGCTCATGACTTGTTTCTTTTCTTTCATATAAGCCAGATAATGACAATCAGGGAGTCCCTTTTGTCAAGCAGTTAAAACATTCGGTAAAACCAATCAAAGAAAACTCCATTTGCCCATGCAAGAATAGTATGATTAGGGAGTTGCCAAACCAACCTAGCCCACGGACATGTAATAAATAAATGTATCATGTTCTTAGACTCAATCCCACACACCGGACAGCTAGATATTGGATCCAAACCTCGAGATTTAAGATTATCTTGTGTGGCTAGGCTTTAATGTCCCAATCGCTACAAGAAATTCTTAATTTTCGCCAATACTGGCACATTTCAAATGAACTTTCAAAACAATGAATGAGATATTCTTACATGTTGTGCGAACGAGATCAAGCGCAACGTGGTAAGCACTTCTAACTGAGAAAATATGATTCTTTGTGCATCTCCAAGTGAATAGGTCAGATTGCGAGCTCATAATTGGAGTGACCAGATTGTGTGAGGATGTGAGAAGTGGCAGATTATTTACTGTTGGAAGATTCCAAATACCTGTTTGAGGATTGATCAGTTGTCAAACCATGAATAACCCATTCTCAGAAAGTGTTTTTTATCTGTCATCTGAAAAGGAGATATCAGTAAAGCCATGGATCGTCAACAATTTTGATTTTGCTTCCATCTCCCACACGTCATATTCCTCCCTTGACTAAGGTCTCTCGTCCTTCCAAAATTCTTCTCTATATAAAAGATGGACTGTTCCCGAGTTTTGCTTCAAAGAAAATGCTATGCTTGTAATATTTGGCTTCCAGGGACTTTGCCACAAGGGATGCTGGGTGTTGAACTAGCCTCCAACCTTGCTTGGCGAGCAAGGCAAGATTGAAGGCTCAAATATTTCTGAAGCCTAGACCCCTAGATCGTTTAGCAGCAGACATAGTAGGCCAACCAACCCATCGTACCTTTCGCATTTCACCCCAATAGAAATATCGAATCGCTTTATTTATTTCGTGAATAATCTTCATAGAAATACTGAAACAAGTCATAGCGAAAGTGGGTATAGCTTGTATTATCGCTTTAATCATGATTTCTTTTCCTGATTTCGAAAAAAACTTTGAAGATCAGAAGTTTAGTTTTCCTCATATCATGTCTGAGAGAGATTTAAAACTAAAAGCTTTTGAGCTTCCAACCATCAGAGGTAGCCTCAGGTATTTCTCATGACAATTCACCTCATTGATGCCCAAAATCGATTTTACTTCAAGTCTGGCTTCTCGAGCAAAGTTGGGGCTGAAGAATATCCTTGATTTTGCTTCGTTTATTTTCTGACCAGAGATTAACTCATACAAGCAGAAGTATTCCTCAAATTGGCAACCTCCATTGCATCTAGCTTGGCGAAAAAGAGATTGCCATTGCGAATAATAGATGAGTAATACTGGGACTGCCACGAGCTATACATCAACCTGTTAATCGACCAGAACCTTCAGCTGACGCAATTAGGGCCGATGAACCTAAGAAAGGCGATAATGGGTCACCTTGTCTTATACCTCACTTTGGGAATTGGCTCCTGGGACGAAGAGACCTTTGAAAGCACTTACCTTGGTAAAGAAAAAGAGGTACATCTTTGTATTAGGCTCAATCCTTATCGTAAAAGTTCAAGGGGCGAAGCGCTGGAATATGGGCAAGAAAGAAGAGGATGAGGCCATTGATTCGAAAAAAGGGAAGAAAGCTATTCATTCTACAACTCATGAATAGTTTGGATTAGCTCTCCAATGTTTGCAACCTTTATCTTTCTGCCAAAGTTGCTCAGGGCTAGCTCTACTCATGATTTCTTAATGTTGATCTATAACAACATGTTTTCTTCAAACGGGTTTGATCGGGTTCAACGTACAAGGTTTGGTTCAATAGTGAATCATGTCGTGATTAATTGGTTGACGTATTTGACAATAGACTGATTTGGAATATATTGAAGACTCCTAAATCAAGAAGGAAAAGGATATTTGACAAAATATTCTTTTATCACTTTGATTCCTATTTGGCGTCAATAAAAGAAAACCCTACTTCATGAGAATATAAAAAGAATTTGGCAGAGATCTTTTTACTTGTCCTTCGGACTAGTTTTCTCACAAGAAGGCGGAGCACAACGTTACCATTGAAAACTTTCACAAAAGTAGATCTTAGTCTTCTTATTAGTGTTTTCATTGTACTGAATAGTCACTAATTCATTCTCTCAAGGAATATTATAATAGTGAAAACATAGTTTGAAAAGGATCCTATAGCCGGGACGGTTGTAGTTTCACTTAGGTTTACCAATTGAGTAGTGGTGAGACGAGTTTAAGGCGAGCCGTGAGAACATTTCACGCTTGTGACTAGTAGTGGTGAGGCGAGCAGGGAATGAGCCGTGGGAAAATTCCATGTACTTGTAAAATTTATGATAGTGAAACGGCTCTGGACGAGGTCCCGTGGATGCAGATTCCGTATTGGTTTCGAACCACGCAAAAAATATCATGTATATTTTATTTCTGCACTTCATTGTTTCTGCCTGCTTAAACACGCGATTTGTCTTAATCTGCTTAACTGTGACAAAATCGAATTAACTTAAATATTTCCGCAAAATAAAGACGGCATGTGTTCCTTCATTGAACGATTTGTAAAATGTTTAAGGTAGATTGTTAGTTGCTAAAAGGTACATCAACAAGATTCACTAGTTTTTAATTTTTATATTTCTTCCACAAATAGGTTCATTTATTGTCAATGGAGTTAGAGCAAGTACACGTATTTTTAGCGATTGATTGACCATTTAACAAGTTGATCGTGAAATTCGGCTGGAATGGAACAATTACCATGAGAACGAAAAAGTTAAATTAATTAATAGGTGTTGGGTAGATATGTAATTACATGCAAAAATAGTAAATTTTTTAGTAGTCATTTTTTCATGTCATTGCATTAAAGAGAATTAAAGATGTTCGTTTGCACTTAATAAATCTTTTAATTTAAATGGTTAAGAGTTTGTACTGTTAATAATTTTTATTTTTTTATTTTAAAATCACTTATTACATCTTAATTACGTCTGAATCGGTGGACTTCCATTTAATAATAAGTATGCTATATTACTTTTATGTTTCTTTAATAATTTGCCTGCTATTCTTCTTTTCTTTTCTAGTCTTCCCGATTATTTTCACGGTCGACGATAATAATATGACTAATCTCTAATTTTAATTGTCAGTATATGAAATGATAATATTTAATATTATTTATTATATATATGTATTTTTGCAGTTGTCAGTTTGTTATATTAAGTTGGATTTTTGTAAAGAGCGCAACATTACACTCTTTAAATACATTTAATAATACTTCATTATCTTTAAACCACTATAAAGTTAATATAAAAGTTAATGTATTAACCCATGTCAAATTAACTATAGTTACCCTTTAACCAACTACTTTTACTCATCTACTAAATTTTACAATAAAATTAATTTAAATATTATAATGATTTGTACAATTTGGCTACACAATATACAGAATTTATTTTATATTTCTCTACAAATCAATTTACTCTACAAATCAAAAAATAAAAAATTTCATTACTCATTCAAATAAAATACAGGCATTGTAATTTGAATTTTAATTCCTATATTTTACTGTATAATAATTAAAATATAATGAATATAAATTACTGTAATTTATGAAAATATTTAAAGATAAATTTAATTACTATATAATTATATTTGTTATTACAAAAATATGGAGAACTTTGAACTCGTAAACAATTAAATTACATTTTATTATTATTTAATTTTTTTGGTAGTTAAATCCATATGGTAAGTGAGAAACAAAAGAATATGAGGGCAGGCAATATGATAAAATAAATATATATATTGAAGTAATAATATATATAATTTTATCAGACCAAAAAAATTATTTAGAGATATAAAATAATAAAAATGAGTGAGTAAACTAGAGAGTTAATTACACTAGTTAAATATGGATTAAAATCAATACTTTTACATAAAATTTGTAGTTAATCTATATTAGTGGAGTGATATTAAATGTTTACAGAAAAATCTTGTTAAGTTATATAAGTCACTGGTCGTCCGTTGAACGAAATTCCGTACTTTTAAAAATTAATAATTTAAATATATTATATAAAAAATTATATAACTATTTTTTATATTAATATTATTAAATTTATGTCAAATATTATATAAAAGATAATTATTTTAACTCTATATCAATTAGAATTATTTTGATTTTATTTCAAAATCTACAATCCTAAAAATAAAAAGTTATTTTGTTTTCAAAAATAATAAACATAGAAAAAAGTAAAAGTCGCATATTAAGATTTGATTTCATAATAAAAATTATAATTGCATTTAATCAATTTAATTATTCTGAAAAATAAGATACACCCATTTTAATTAAGAATAAAAAAAATATATCAAATTTTTATTAGAAATAATAGTTTAATAAAAAAATTAAAAAAAGTATATATATTATACTTTTATTATGAATAATATTTTTAGTAATATGCCCATTTGAATAGGAAAAAAGAAGATGGGTATGTTTTTTAATGAATTTTAAATTGGAAAAATTGTTTAATAAGAAAATTAAAAAAAATATAGTATATTATAATTTTATTAGGAATAATTTTTTAAATAATAGATAGAAAATTGATTAGAAATAAAATTATTATATTAGGAAGAAATAATTGATAGAATTTTATTAGGTATCATTATATATTTATTGTGTTTTGATTTCCTAATTAGAATAGGAAAAAAATAATAGCATTGACTTAAAATTGTAACTTGAAACCTAGTTAAACTAAAAAATCTAAAATACATGTGTCAAATTACTATCATTCATCAATAAAACGTCATGTGTCGAATTTTGATTTGACAATAATATTTGCAATTGAATTTGCAATTTGAATAAATTGAAAAAGTCTCACTATTGTCTATACAACTCAATAGGCTCGTCCGTAGGACGGAAAATCCGTACTTTTAAAAAGTAATAATTTAAATATATCATATAAAAATTATATAATAATTATTCATATTAAACATTATTAAATATATGTCAAATATTATATAAAAGGTAATTATTTTAAATCTATATCAATTATAATTATTTTGATTTTATTTTAAAATCTACCATCCTACGATTAAAATTTTATTTTATTTTTAAAAATAATAAAAAATAAAAGTTACATATTAAAATTTGATTTCATAATCAGTAAAATATATTAAAACAGATTTTATAAAATTGAAAGATTGTGGAGCCTCCTAAGTTGATTATCCAATCAGATTTTTATTTTTTTAAATATAAATACCAAATAAAACAAAATAAAAAAAAAAAACTGCATCATGAAACGTGGTATCTTTGCGTAAAAAAATTGAAACGTTGCATCTCTTTATGGAAATACATCCTACTTTATTAAGCTCGCTTATCAATATTTCCATAGTCTCGCTTCTTCTGCAAAGATGTGTGGAAGAAATAATTAAATTTTTTTTTCCAGTCGGACATCGGAGAAGACATCGTCTCATGGCCCCTTTTAGTGCTTTACTCATGTTGGTGGCCCGATTTTTAGCCTCCAATTTTATATCTAAATCCCTTAATTCGTTAACAACACACTTCATTTTTTCTTTAAAATTTATCAAAGAAAGAATATATCATCAAAGTATGGGACACTTCAATTTGACATGGCGTCGATCAAGTGTGTTCATCAGAATTTTGGATGAAAGAAAAAAAAAAATATAAAACAAATTATTTGATATTTATTACGATTTTTAGATTATATTTTTAATTTGACAAATAAACAAGAAAGAAATTAGGAATTTCGGTTGATATTGCAATCAAATATGGTAATATTTTATCATTACTAATTGAAAAGAAGTGCAAAAGATTGGAATCGAACTCCATTTTAATCAAAGAAATCAACGCACGGATATCTCATTTGATATATTTATAAATTGAAAATAATAAAATTTTATATTTTGATCAAATTTTGAATTTTTATTATTATTTATCGGTAATTTAGTTTGTTTTGAATCCAATCATTTTTGTTTAGGTTTTTTTTCTCTAACGTGCAAGCCGCAAGTTAAAATTTCAAGTATGAAGTAAAAATTTTATTTTTTGAATATGTAAATTTTCATACTAAAATGTTTGGGATATATAAAATTTATATACTAATATAATATATGTTATTTTTTATTCATTTTTCTAATATGCAATAGTTCTATCAAATTTATATTTCAATTTTCTGAGATGGATGTGAATATTTATACAACTAAAAATGCTTAGAAAATCTAGGGCGACGCTCGGGTACTATACTAATAAAATTTATAATTGCATCTAATAAATTTAGTTATTTTTATTGATTGAAAAATAAGATCGGTCCATTTTAATTAAGAATAGAAAAAATATATATATACTAGAATTTTATTAGAAATAATAGTTTAAAAGAAAAAAATAATATATATTATAATTTGATTAGGAATAATATTTTTAATAATATACCCGTTTTAATAAGAAAAAACTAGATGTATCTTTTTAAATTAGAAATAGAAAAAAATAATTTTAAAAAATTTAATTAAAAAAAATTATTAATTGTTTAAAAAATGAGATATATTCATTTTAGTTAAAGAATAAGAAAAAAATATAACGGATTTTTGTTAGGAATAATAGTTTAATAAAAATAAATTAGAAACAATAATATACATTATAATTTGATTAAGAATGATTTTTTTAATAATAAGTTCATTTGAATAGGAAAAAAGGAAGACATTCTCTAATTAGGAAGAAATTAAAATAATATAATGAATTTTAATTAGAAAAAATTGTTTAATAAGAAAATTAGAAGAGAAATATAGTTATTATAATTTTATCAGGAATAATTTTTTAAATAATAGATAGGAAATTGATTAGGATTAAAATTAGACAATAGCGATACTTTTAATTTTAAAATAGAAAATAATATTATTGACTTAAAATTGTAACTTGAAATCTAATTAAACTCAAAGTTCTAAAATACATGTGTCAAATTATTATTCATTAATAAAACGTCATGTGTCAGAAATTGATTTGACCGTAAAAAATTTGCAATTGAATTTATAATTTAAACAGATTTAAAATTAAATATATCGCTATTGTCTATAATATAAGATATTTCAACAAACATTAATATTACAGCTATGACCTAAAATATATGATATTTTATACTTTTAAATTTATTTATATAAACGTCTATTTTTAATCGATAATCTTCGTTATAAATATGTCAATATTTTTATTATAAATATATCAATATGATTAAAAAAAAAATATAAAATATCGTCTACATTTTTATTGAAGTAGTATTTTTTCTTTTGATATTAGTATTTTTTAAAAAGGTCATAAATCGGTTTTAAGAAAAAAAAAAAAGTAATTGAGATGATTAGCTTTACGTATCTCTAATAAATATTTCTACCAACAAAACTAAATAAAACTATTCAGGATATTCCTTTATACCTATACCTAGGAAAAGTTTGTGCATTTTTTTTTTTTTCACAAAAGAATCGTAAATAATCTCCCATTAAAAAAAAGAATAAAAACAAAACAAAATAAGTGAGTGGTGGGAGAGCATTAATGTGGGAAGGGAGGCTTTGGTGGTCCCCTCACATTTAAATTGAATGCCGTCGTATATGCACCACCTGTCTTCCCTTGTCTAATTACTTCTAAAGATTTTTACTTAACCTCTCTTTATTATTACTACCTTTTTAACTGCAATCAAATCAATTAATTCGTTTTATTTTTATCTAACTACTTTCCTAATTAAATTACAGATTTAAAAGATGCTAGTACGACTACGGAGTATAAACCATGCGTTTATTTCCGCCATTGAATCATAACTTAGTACGTATTTTATCGTTCATAATTAAAAATTAGGCAAAAGTAACTGTTTGGTCCCTGTTTGAAACATTGTTGAATCGTTTCATCCCTCTAAACATATAGTTTACTCTTTAGTCTCAACGTTTACGCTGTTTGGTCCTTTTACATTAACGGACGTTAAATTTCGCTGATATGACACTTATAACCCATCAAAACGTGACACGTGTCAATTACGTGTTAAAAAGATTCACCTAGACTTTGATATATATCACATCATGAATCGGACCAAAAACCGAATCGAACCGAATCTAAAAAAGGAGAAAATCAATTTATCTTCTTCTTCGTCTCGTCTCCTTTGTTGTGTTCATAAAATTAAAAAAAAAAACGTTCGGAGACAACTAGCGTTTTGCAGCCTAGCACGTTGAAGATCAACTTCTTCAAAACAGGAAGTGATCAAACATCATCTAGGACGACCAAAGACCGTGATTCGATCTTCCAATCGTACTACAAATTCCAATCAAGGATTACATCTTTAGTTCCAAGATTAATCCCTGATAAAAATCCTCAAATCGTCGCCCTCAGATGCTCTACATTTGGAGACTACAGTGATGAACAATATTTTGTTTCTAAAGTAACCTGCAAATTTCGATTCAACGATTTTATCAATCAATACAATCCAATCCACCAGATAAATACAAAAATCTTAAGGAACTTTCCTTCCTCTCATAGCATGTTCTTTTACAACCAACAATCATACCCTAATTGATGTGTATCATTTTTTAATTTTTTAATTTTTTAATTTTGAATAATTAAAGTTGGTTTATAATTTTATTTTATGATATATTTAATAATAATTTTAGTATAATATTATAAGATGAAAAATATAATATATTTTTATTTTATATTAATTTATACTTTAAGATGGATGGATGAACCCTTGATGAAAAATATTAAAAAGTACTATAACCAAACGCGTCCTTACCAATAAAAACTTAAAAAAATTATAATTGTCACATATCAGTTACTGAATGACTGTTGGTTGCAGAAAAACCTGCTATAGGTGGAGGGAAGTTTTTGCCAAACCCTAAATTATAAAGATAAAACAATTACTTACATTTAACATCTTCATCTCAACAAACATGGAAACCTAAAGTCATTTTCCCAAATCCACCAATTCCAGAAATTCCAACAACCCAATTTCCATCTTTCCTAATCAGCATCTCCTTCACTTTTCGCTTCCCTAATTCTAAACCTCCAAACCCTAGACTCTCATTTGAATCACCAGCTTCCTTCTACTTACCTACCTCCACCCCCCAGTCGGCGGAGCCGATACCAACCACCCACCATCGCCACCAACTCCGATGCCAGGATCGAACCTCTCCGCATTCTCAAGCTTTCTATCCAACTTGTCGAATCTCTCAGCATTCTCATACCTCAAATGATGCAAACCAGCTAGAACGTGTGATGGGAGGATTATATTTACGAACCTAGAAATGGTCTTGACTAATTTCTCCATCTTTCGCGTCAATTGCATATTCTTATAGAAATTCCACCGCCTTGATTCTAATACATTTTTGCCCGTTCGTTGCCGTCTTTAAAAATCTTATGGGTTTCGCTTAACTTTCGTCATTATGATCAATTGGAGACGAGAATTTTCTCCTTTTTCAAGTCGGTTTGATTTCGGTTCGATTTTCGGTCCGATTCATGATGTGATAGATAACAAAGTCAAGGTGGATTTTTTTAACACGTAATTGACACGCGTCACTCTTTGATTGGTTATGAGTGCCATATCAGCACAATTTAACGTACGTTAGCGCAAAATGATCAAACAGTGTAACGGAAGCGTAAACGTTGGGACGAAAGAGTGAACTTTATATTTGGAGGGACTAAACGGTTCAGCAATGTTTCAAATAGGACCAAACAGTTACTTTTGCCTTAAAAATTGTACACAAACGCTATTCTCTCCGGTCCACTTCAAATGTCTCGTCATGAAATTTGTTTTGGTTCATTTTAAGTGTCGTTGTATGAAATCCATACATATTTGAGCTCTTTTTCCAATTTTATCCTTATATTTATTTCAATAAATACTTCATTTTGAATAAATATTTATGACTTTTCATTACGAAATACTTGAAGTGCCCCTCTTGAAATGCACCGAAGGGAGTATGTTGGATGAAGACGGTAAAATAAATAAATAAAAAAGGCAGGATAGGGGCGGCGATTAACATAATATTTTAATAATATTGAAATAATAAATAAAATATTTATACAAAATAACTTGAAATGAATTGAAACTTTTTTTCCTTTTTTTTCCCGCACTTTATCATGAAGAAATGTTTTTAAATATTCACACTCATTATTTAAATTATAAAAAATTGTTTTTTTTTTTGAAGTTAGGGATGGAAAAATTGTAACGAATCCAACAATATATTCATTCATTTAAGCAGCTAAAAGACAACTAGTGAAGTAGGCATCGAGAGGACAAAGCGAAACGAATGTGAATGTAACCACACGATACTATTGGACAACATACATACTTACTTCTCATTCAAAGTACATTAGTGTAAACTGTTGGGAGTAAATGCGATGCCATTTACATATCCTCGACGAGATGTCATCAAGTGAACCTAATAGACTCGGCATTGTTGTTATTACTAAGTAGTACTATCATTTTAAGCAGATGAGCAATTAAGAGTAACTGACAAAAGAAAATAGTAATAAATGAGTTTACCAGTAGACAAGTGATTAAATTTAGAAGAAGAAAGAAGAAATGAAAATAGAACTGCTGTAATAAGTGTAGTTTTGTCTTTTTTTTGAATATCAAGTGTAGTTATGTCTATATGGAGGAGAAAGCACATGAGCTTATCTCCATCCGTTATAAATCTCTCTGATGCCCACGTTTTCAGTCCCAACATTATTCCATCCTTGCCCACTTTTATTTTTTTCTAAGATATTTGATTTCAAGATTCATCCTTCGATAATAACTTAAATTAAAGGAACTATTTTTTTTTTGCCAAAAAAAATAAAAGAAAAGGACCTTTTTGACTTTTAAATTTTTAAAAATAAGTAGAAGGGTCATCTCATCTCATCTCATTTCATATTATAAATTTGTAGAGAATTTCTTGTGTTGCGGTAGATGAGAAATGAGTAGTTTAGGTGAAGAAGTGTGTGGTCCATTCCGTCGTGTTCTTCTCATCTCTGCTGGTGCTAGCCACTCTGTTGCTCTTCTCTGTATGTTAAAACCCTCTCCTTCTCTCTCTCTCTCTCTCTCTCTCTCTCTATGATCAATCAAATATGCCTATGTGAAAACTTTATGTTGGTTTAGTCAGACTTTTTTCAGAATCGCCAATGTTCAGTTATCTGTTTCATTTTGGAGCTCATTTCAGCTAACCCTTTTAGCTAAATTGTTGAAATCATTTGCCATTTTGTTCAACTTTGAAGTTCGTCCTTGCTGTATTCATGGTGGTGAATAGTGATTTTCATCAATTGCACTCAACTAGAACAAGGTTTAAGCATGATTAGATTATTCGATTCTCAAAAGAACTACTATTGTCCTTTAAAGTTTTGATCTTTATATCCTTAGTTGTTGAAAACAGTTGTATGATCGTTGATTTTATCATCGGGATCCATTTCCATCGATATGCGATGAGAATTGGTGTGGCGGATTCTTCGATTTGTTTGTTCTCAACATGCGATTCCTATTTTTTGGTAATTTGGTATTCTAATTAACTTGAATTCATTTGACATATAATGTTGTTGATTGTAACTTACAGCAGGAAACATTATATGCTCATGGGGACGAGGAGAAGATGGCCAGCTAGGTCATGGTGATGCTGAGGATCGACTCATTCCTACCCATCTCAGTGCATTAGATGGCCTTGACATCGTATCCATCACTTGTGGAGCTGATCATACGATTGCCTACTCTGAGTCATCTTCGGAGGTTTATAGTTGGGGATGGTAAGTATGCCATTCTATTGTTTTTTACTAATCTAGAGTTTTTTTTGGCTTATAGCTGTTATAGATAGTATCGGATAACCACAGTTTATTCATTTGTCCTTTCTTTCCATTATATTTTATGTTAAAACAGAAAGTAAGCTTATCTATTTGTTAATTTCAGGGGTGACTTTGGGAGGCTGGGCCATGGAAATTCTAGTGATCTGTTCACTCCTCTGCCGATTAAAGCATTGCAAGGGATAAGGGTAAAGCAGATTGCTTGTGGGGACAGCCATTGTTTGGCAGTTACAGAGGCAGGCGAGGTCCTGAGGTTGGTAGTCTTTCTTTTCAGTTTCAATTTTTCTCCTTTTCCAAAGTTACAAAATTCCAGTTTCATGTTTGGAGGCAAAGGGATTGCCTTTACTATTTAATAAATCATTCCTCTCCAAAATAATGATAAAAGTGATACTCTATCAACTACTGAGCACCCGGAACAGTCTTTAGCCTTAGAGATGATTCTTCTTTATTTGAAAGTCGTGCACATTTACCGGATTAGTTTTTCACATGTGGCCAAATATCAAGTCATTTTTTGTGCTTGTCAGTGGTAGCATGACTATATCTTTGGTAAATGGGGTCTTGAAGTTTCATGTAATACTTATGATTTTGATCATAACAAGAACTCTAAACAGTCATACTTGCCAATATAGTTCCATAACTTCTGAATGTACTCTAATATTTCAAGTTATTCCCTCTTTTGAAGCTGGGGAAGAAATCAAAATGGTCAACTTGGTCTTGACTCTATTGAAGACTCTCCCGTGCCTCAAAAAATTCAAACATTTCAGGTAATATTGAATTTCAAGGATTATATCTGGTTCGTTGTGGTTCAAGATTCAATGGTGTTGTCGTTATTAATGCTCTATATATAGTTTACAGGCATTTAATTTTCATGCTTTACATTGGTCACATTTCATTTTTTTAGGGGATACCTATCAAGATGGTAGCAGCTGGTGCAGAACATACAGCAGCAGTTACTGAAGATGGAGAACTTTACGGATGGGGTTGGGGTCGTTATGGAAACTTGGGTTTAGGTGACAGAAATGATCGCTTAGTTCCAGAGAAAGTTTTTGGCAACAATGTAGGTTAAAAAACCCTTTTTGGAATGTATATGTGCTTTTTGAAAGTTTTATGTAATGCAAAAGAGCATGAGAATTCAATGTCAGGTTTATTGTGAATTTTTCAGGTTGAGAAAATGGTTATGGTTGCATGTGGATGGCGACACACGATATCCGTTTCGAATTCTGGGTCATTGTACACTTATGGTTGGAGCAAATATGGGCAACTCGGACATGGAGATTTTGAAGATCACCTCGTGCCTCATAAGCTGGAAACTCTCGAGGGCTGTCATATTTCTGAGGTGATTGTCTTCTATTTGCTTCTAGATTTAGAATAGCTCGTTTAACTAATTCGATGATTTTTTTTTCTGCCTTTTTGGTTCCTTATTATGCCTCATCTTTTCTTAAAACAAAAATTGCAGATATCAGGAGGTTGGAGACACACAATGGCTCTTACCAGTGATGGAAAACTTTATGGCTGGGGATGGAATAAGGTTGAGATTTGAGAACATCTCCTTCCTCAATAATCCTTTTAAGGGATGATGGTACTGTTGGCCCTCGAACTATGACACTTGTTACATCTGAGACTATCTAATTGGCCTTGAACGTTCAAATTGTAACACAGATAGGACCATTCCATCTGATGTGGCAGTGACATTTAACTCACCCACCCACGTACAGTTTAATGAGTAATGACAGGGTCCAAGTTGTGTTATACGGTTTGAAAGTTCAAGATCCCAGATTTGCAGACAATTAGTTTAGCGTCTTATTTAGTTAGATATCAAAAGTGGCAAATTTCAAGGGCCAAAAGTATGACTGTCCCTATTTTAAAATGCATGTATAAATTTTAGGTTAAACTTCTCTGTTCTTCCATGTAGTTTGGACAGGTTGGAGTTGGTGACAATGTTGATCATTGCTCTCCTGTGCAAGTTAAATTCCCCCGTGATCAGGCACGTTCTTCATCCTGTTGTACCTTGTTCTGAAGTTGGTTATAACTTCAATATCAGTTCTTCGGGTTTTTTCTCTCTTTCACTTTCACTTTCACTTTCAACTCACATTTATTTTTATTTATTTCTGACAGAGGGTGGTTCAAATCTCATGTGGATGGAGGCATACACTGGCTGTTACGGAACGCCAAAATGTATTTTCCTGGGGAAGAGGTACTAATGGACAGCTTGGCCTTGGGGAATCAAAGGATAGGTAATATTTTTGTTTGTGTATATAAGATTGCTTCTATTTTCTCTTTCACTTCTGTACTTTATGTCATTATACTCGATGAGGAACAATGAGAACTTGTAAAAAACGAAACAGGCTTTCATTTGACATTCTGCATTAAAAATGTAAAAAAGCTAACAACTTTACATAGTGGTTAGCTCTCATGTTCTTCACAACCCCCTAGAAAATTTATAATATGGTATCTCCTAGCTATTGCGTATTGACCTCTGTTTTTTTATTATAAAGGAACATTCCAATGATAATCGAAGCTCTGAGTGTTGATGGAGCAAGTGGGCAACAAATAGAGACCTCAAGTGTGGATCTATCGTCAGGTGCGCCATTATTTTCACCGTCAGACATTCCTTGTGGGTATTTTAAGAAGTAGCTTAATTTCTAGACATTCCTCATTTCTCCATAATTATCTTTTTGACAGGAAAAACCTGGATCTCACCTTCTGAGAGATATGCAGTAGTTCCTGGTGAAATTGTAAGTGCTTTTGTAAAAATTGTCATTATCAATGCTCGTTTTCTGTTATAAAACTTTTCAAGAGAATGATGTTTGATCATTTCGTACGTTTCTCTAGGTCCAGGGAAGTGAGTTAAGTGTCCCAGAGAATGACGTGAAGCGCGTTCGTCATTGAAAATCCTTACTTACAGACTAAGCTACCAATATCGTATGTAGGCAGTGCTGCAGCTGACTTGTTTCTGTAAATCCGTGCTTCTTAGTCCGGGCCTCTATAAAATTAGCATTTTTTTGAGTCCTTGCTAATGTCGTGCTTTGCTTAATTAGGGGAAAGTATTATATAACCATTATTATGAATAAAACTGTGTTTTTATTGGCAATGCTTGGATGTGATCTGTTGTTCTGGCTGAGCATCTTATTATAGGGATTATGTCTCGTGCTATTTTCGTGAAACGAACAGTTTCTTGTTCCGGTCGGAAAAGGATTGTGCTGCATCCACATTACTCTATTTGTATTAACCATATTTGTTTTCTGTTCATCCGACGGTCAAGATTCAATCATGTGATTTTCATGGAGAGACTGATGAGAGGCATATTGATATTTGATGTTGTCCATGAGTCGGACATCAAGCACATGTCCCTCTTTCTATACGTGCCATCCATTTACTGATGTATTCATTTATATGATTGGTCAGAGTCGATTTGATTTGATTTTGGTTGCAATAATGTTTGAATAGCCGTCCTAAATTTATGTCAAGAAGTAACCCAATCGGATTTAGAAGATTTTCCAAATCCTAGTCCTCAATCAATTGATTATATGTCGATTCATCTTTCAAAGTTAAACTATGTACATCTTCGAGGTCTCCAATTTCAATAAGTTGACTAGTGGGTTAAGCTGAATTGATGATTCCCATTCACAGATGTTAAACGTTTTGAACAAGATATTGGCCAATTACTTCCTCTAGTCCACGTAAAATATTGCATAATAAAATTTGATTTGATCAATTTTAGTGTATTTTAAATTTTAATCACATCAATACATATTTTAGCTGATTTTCTAATCATGCCTTCAATTTAATTTACTATGTTAACATAAGAAAATGTAGAATCTAATAAATTGTGTAATTTTTTTTGATAAAAGGAGGGAATAAATTATTATTAAATAAAGAATCAAATTACAAGATGATCGAGCTAGTTTACTTTTCCTGATTAATAATTCTCGGATGAAAGGCGGTAAAAACCGTAGGTATTATTAATCAAGGTCATGCATAAACTAGCCACTGGGGCAAATTACAAAATATCTCAAAAGATTTAACAAAGACAAAACAATGCCGCTAGAATATACAAAATGCGAGCATCGTACAATACATCAAATTCAAGAGCAGCCTATTTAATAGATGCATCAAGTAGTGCAGAAGACTCAACATCGATCATCACCTCTACCAAAATCAATCAAGAATACACCAACCACAAAAACACACCTGAGCTAAAAAACCAAGTTTGCTTTAACACATGCCCCAATATTTAAACAAGCCTAGCATCCAGCTAACGATCACGACACCTTTGAACCACATAGGGGACATGAAATAAATACAACTTCGTTGTGAGGCCTGGCAACCTCAATCACCTCTCCCTAACACATTACTCCTCCTCTAGTCTATCCTTCAATTTACCGATAATAAATATTAGTATAAACAAACCAACCAATCAAAGCTTGCCCTTAGCAGACTACCCATTCGCAACACTTTATCTCCATTCCACACCAACTACACTCCTCATGCCCACGAAAGAACAACATTTAATTCCACTGTTTTGGTGTTCACAAAACATAGCAAAGCAAAAATATGTATCCTGATCAAACTCTTGGTAAGAGTTATTGCACATAGTCAGAGGTCTGACAATTGATGCATCCACATCAAACAAAGCAAAACAAATATGTGATTCCAAAAAATCCTCTGTATTTTCTTTTTTGATCGAGAAGCCTATCACTTAAATTAACCCAAAAGAAAAAATAATTAGTCAAGGCTACTACTACTAATGAGTCAGGATTAGCGTGAAGGGTTTTTAGGAGCAACTTCTTCTAGGAACTCCTCCATATTTGTTGTAACTTTATCTACCGTCGAATCCAATAGCATACTCAATTGGAATCCTGTAGTGACTAGCTCTTCGGGCAAAATCTCAAGATTTATCTCACTGCAATGGTCAACGTTAAGGTCGCCAAGATCATCAAGGTTCTTGGACTTGTAAACGCTTTTAGAAGCCCTTTTAGACGTCGAGTACCTGAGATTAGATTGTGGTCGTGAAGAGTGAAGAGAGTGAAGAATCGTAGGATGAACAACATGATTATCAATCTTAACGGGAATCGTGACCAAATCAGTTCCCTGTGAATAACGCTATTAAATTCAGAAAAATGAATATACTTAATAAATTATGTAATTAATAAGGGCATACAAGTCATTATTTATTTATTTCAGTTCACGAATCAATTTTTTAATAGGATTTTTCTAAAGAGTGAATTGCACTCTTTTTTTTTTTTTTATAATTGAATTGCACTCTTTAAGCCTTAAATGACATCCCATATTTATAGAAAAACTATAAAATTCAATTGAAAAATTCAATCTATAACCCCTCTTTAACCATTATAGTTAACACATTATTAATTAATATAGTTTAACTCAAATTATAATATTTTATATTAAATATAAAGCTTTTACATTTTTTTTCTTTATCTATACTGTACGTAGTAAAACTGAGTTATGCTCTAAACATAAATCTTTCAAATTTTCAAAAGAATGAGATCATACCTTATACATCGAGTTATATTCTTTTTTTTTATGATACATATGAGTTATATTCTGATTGGTGAACTGAGGGATGATACATTTACCTCTAATCATGTATAGTTGTTCAATGAAACATCTTTAAATTGAGTTATTTAACTAGTACAGTTTATTATAAAAAAAAAACTACGTATAGTACACTACTAAAAAAATTATGTAAAATATTTTTTTATTTGATATAAAATATTGTAATTTGAGTTAACTACACTAATTAATTGATAAAAAAAATTATGTAAAATATTTTTATTTGATATAAAATATTATAATTTGAGTTAACTACATTCATAAAAAAAAAATGAGTTAACTACACTAATTAATAATCGGTTAACTATACTAGTCAAAAAGGTGAAAGAAATTGAAATTTTCAATTTAATTTTATAGTTTCCCCATGATAATGAGATGTCATTTAAGGCCTAAAGAGTGCAACATTGCACTCTATAGAAAAATCATTTTTAATATTATATTATGTATTTTTATTACCTGACATTTGGAGTGGTCGAAATGAGTAATGCCTAACACATTTACATGGTAGAATGTGATTGGTGTACATTTCATCGAATCGGAAAGATTCATAATTATCGGGAAACCCGAAATCGAGCTCCATATTTCGAAATTATGACACAATTTACAGAAGTGAAGCTTACTAAATTTAATTACCTTACAAATACATACACCATCCAGTTCCAGGACCTTTTACAGAAAAAGTTGAACCCAGAATATTCAATAACTAGGAAATTTGAATCAGTAGCTAGTTTTGAATGGCTTGTAAACCTTTAGGTCTAGCATGACTCCAGCAATTGAGCCAGAAGCTGCTGCAATTGAAACAACAAAACAAGCCATACTTAACATTTGAAGACAAATCCATCTTGTGCTCCATTTCGGAATCTTCTTCTGCGCAATGTACATCTCCACAGGAAAATACACTGTCAGGGGCCAAAATCCGAATGCGCCAAGAATTCCTACAATGTCGTTGAAGAAAGGGAGCAGCATCGAGATGATCGTGATTAGGATCACGAAAATTGTTCTCCAAACCAATCTGAAGAGGTTCAGGTTATATGTGCAAATACCTAGAACAGGAATTTTGAATTCTTTCGTAATGAAGTAACTCTCTGGCCATTTTTGGAGTGCTTGTTTTTCTACGAAGGCGAAAATGGGTTGGCAGAATACTTGATATGCTCCAACGAGGTGGATTACTATGGCTGCATTGGCGATGTCTAGAAGCCAAAATGGGTTGTAGAATCCGAAACCAGTTAGGAGATTTCCTGGAGCTTGGTCTCCGAAAGCTGCATAGCCCATACAACCACACAGCATGTAGAAAATTGTTGTCACCGAAATGCTTAGCTTCGCGGCCTTTTTCATTGTCTTAGATTCTGCCGGTGGAGATCTGACCGTATCCTGGAAAAAGATAATCATTTAATAATTCACATGGCAATGTTCAAAAATGTAATTTCCCTATTTTGGATTAGAAATATTTTATAGAAACCTGAATTTCTATGAGGATAACCGAAAAGGAGTAAGCGAAAGCTATGTCTCCAAGAGCTTGGAAACTTCTCCAAATTTTTTCAGTTTCCGTAACACTGCTTCCAATACTAATTCCTGTGAGATTGCCTTTGAAAAATCCGCTAGCTTCATTAATACATGCAATCAAAGAATCAAAAAGTTTTAGTCAGTTGAAGATTGATTAAACTGACAAAGTTAACAATCTCAATCAGCAGACAATTCTAATCAACTAACCTACAACTTGCGCAATTCCTAGGCCGAGACCAATGACAGAGTACGTAAAGGACATGACCGCAGCAACAATTGATAGCCACCATAGTTGATCAAAGTCAGGGATCTGTGAAAGCAGGATTTCAATACATCCAAATAAGATCATATATGGATTGCTGGACATGTGACAAGGATTTTTCCCATTGCTGTCATGGAAACAGTTTGATCTTTTAATAGCCCTGCCAATATCAAATAATTAACAGGTAACTAATTAAGCAACAATTCAAAACATTTTCCTAAGAAACAAATTACATAAGCTATTTTTGACTTTAAATTCCAGAGTAGTGTAGCAAAAGAAACTAAAACTAATATAACTCACATCATGCTGATCGATGCTGCAATGGTGTAACCGATGGCTATGCCAAAGAGATTCAAGTATTGAATTATACCACAAACCTTAACCTTATAGCCACCTGAAAAAAATGATCAAGTTCGTGTTAAAGTTATTTTGGGACAAGGTAATATAAGTGAATATTTCGGAGGGATTATAAATTTACCTAGAATGGTGCGAACTGCATCCATGTAAGTGTAATTTCGCTTTCCGGAGACAGGATCGCCGACCCTGTAACATTCAGAGAGGAGGGAAGAGGTATAGAAGCTGACAAATGAAAACAAGAGCATGACAGCAGGGCCAGCCACCCAACCAAGCTGAGCTATGGCCCAAGCTAAAGAGAGAACTCCTGAGCCAATAACGGCCGTTATGATGTGAGAACTCGCTGTCCATAAAGTTCCTGGAAAAAAATTGTAAACAAGCATATGTATATATAAACTCTAGTGAGTACTGTCCAAGGAGAATATGGTCTAAAGAGAGGAAAGGCGCAATGGCTATAGTAATTAGGTACCAGTTCGCTTGAGGCGGCCATCGTCATCAAAGCATTTGGATCCATTCTGCGGAGGAACAGTTATAGAGACGTCGAAGACTTGGTGGTTGTGGTGGTGGTGGTGGTTTTGGCTCTTTGTTGTTGTGGTGGTGGTGGCACCCATATCTCTGGTGTATGAAGGGAGAATGAGTATATATGAATTTTAGACGTTTGTATTATATGTATAAATAGATCTTTCAGTCACTAAATTGATGGTACAGAAAAGTGAGAGTGAAGAAAGGTTTTAGTGAGGAGCTTTGGGAGAGTAATGGAGGTATATATAGATCGAGGTTTTTGAAATAAGATGCGGAATAGTATATGATAACTTGAGAGAATCTAAAATGAAATCAATTGTTTTCTTTCAAACTAATTTATTTTTCAGAATACCTTGGTCTAATTACTTTTTCTTTTATTTTTTCT
>NW_027266576.1:0-76500 GCF_046630445.1 Rutidosis leptorrhynchoides
GAATGCGTGGGTATCTCATAATGGCTTTATGGATGTGGTTCGAGCTAACTGGGGATCCGGGGCAGTTTGGCTAACGAATGCTGGTGCTATACAGGAAGCTGTAACAAAGTGGAATGTTAAGGAATTCGGGGATATGCAACGAGAAATCATGTAGCTGCAACGGACATTGAGCCACCTGTGGAAGTCTCCTGATATGGGACAAGTCAGTGCTGCTATCAGAGAAGCAAAAATCAAGACTAAATTTTCTGCTTGATGCCGAGGCTACCAGGTGGAGACAGAGAGCGAAGATTGAATGGCATACCTAGGGAGATAGGAACACAGCTTATTTCCATGCGTATGCCAGCCAGAGGAAACGCAATAAATTGGTGAAAAGGATATTGGGGCCGGATGGCCAGTGGTTGACTGATGCTGAGGAGATTGCTACTGTCATTAAATCTCACTTCCATTAGGTCTATATATCATCTCAGCCCGAGCGAGAGGACATAGATTCTGTTACATCGTTGATCAATTGTAAAGTATCGGCTGATATGAATCAAGAGCTGTTAAAGGCTTATTCAAAGGAGGAGGTGTAGGAGGCGCTGATGGATATCAAGCCATATAAGTCGTTGGGACCTGATAGGTTTGGCTCGGGGTTTTTTCAAAAGCGCTGGACTGTGGTGGGGGAGGCAGTTTGTAAGCAAGTGTTGGGGATACTGAATCATGGAGATGACCCGAGTTGCATCAACAACACAACTCTCGTGCTTATACTAAAGGTAAAGGTTCCATCTTTTCCTTCAGATTTGAGACCGATTAGTTTATGTAATGTGATTTACAGGCTGGTGTCTAAATGCATAGTTAATCAGTTGAGGAAGTTTTTGCCGAATGTGATCTCTGAGAATCAGAGTGGGTTCATAGCAGGGAGATCCATTTTTGATAATATTGTGGTTGCTTTTGAAATTGTGCACTCATGAAATGAAGGAGAAACGGTAAAAGTGGGGACTTGGCTATTAAATTGGACGTTTCAAAAGCTTATGACAAAATTGAGTGGCAATATATTTAAAAGTATCTTTTAAGACTTGGTTTTCATGTGCAGTTTGTTGACCTTGTAATGCGTTGTGTCCGCTCAGTGTCATTTTCAATCTTGATTAATGGGGTGCGAACGAAAGGATTTGCACCAGGGCGAGGTATTAGACAAGGAGACCCATTATCGTCGATTCTGTATGTCCTGTGCTCGGAGGGACTAACGGCAATGTTGGATAATAAGGTGGACTCGGGGCTGATGCAAGGAGTACCTGCTTCTAAGAATGGGGAAAGGGTTTCGCATCTCCTCTTTGCCGACGATAGCCTGGCGTTTATGAAAGTAGAGGAATCGGACTGTGAGCATTTTCTGGAGGTGCTGGAAAGGTATAAGCAAGCAGCTAGACAGGCAATCAATTTTGATAAATCAAGCCTATTTTTCAGCAAGAACGTTACTGAGGAAACATAAGGAATGCTCAAGGAGAAGCTCGAAATCACCAGGATGCTAGGAGATAGTAAGTATTTGGGATTCCAATCATTATTGGGAGGAAGAAATAGATCAGCTTTGAATACTTAAGGGATAGAGTGAAGAACAAGGTAGCCAATTGGAAGGGAAAGCTTTTGTCAAAGGCAGGGAAAGCGACCCTTATTAAAGCAGTCTTGCAATCGATACCTACCTTTGCCATGTCTCTTTTTAAGTTACCGGCTGGGTTTTGTGAAAGTCTTCAGATGTATTGTTCAAAATTTTTCTGGGGTGCGAGTGATGGTACAAGGAAAATTCATTGGGCAGCTTGGGGGAAGTGGTGTGCGAAGCAAAAAGAAGGAGATTTAGGTTTTCAGTTTCTGGAAGCGTACAATCTGGCGCTATTGGCAAAGCAAGGTTGTGTATTATGGAGAATCCCGACTCTATGATGGCGAGGATCTTGAAAGCTAAGTATTACAAGAGAGGTCATTTCTTGAAAGCAACATATGGATCAGCGCCTTTAGTATTTGGTGGTGGTTTGGTTGATTCAAAAGAAGTACTATTAGTTGGGGGACGATGGCAGATCGGGGATGGCACGGAGGTGCTTGTGTATCAGGACAGGTGGATTAGAAACCTTCCTGATTTTCGGATTCCCTATGGTGCACAAGGAGATATAAATTTGCGAGTTCATAGCCTTTTTGACTACGACACGGAAATGGAAGCTGAAGAAGTTGTATGAGCTTTTCCCTACAACAGTGGCCGAAGCAATTTCAAATACCCTAATTGGCAAAGTCGGCGATCATGATAAGCTGATATGGTGTGCTGCGAAGAATGGTTAGTATTCGGTTAAGTCTGGCTACTATGTTGCAAAGGAAATGAAAATGGAGGACGAGCAGCCTGCGTTAAGCAATGGTTTCCAGCACTGGGAAACTTTATGGAGGTTACAAGTGCCACCAGCTGCGAAATCTTTGCTTGGAAGATGTGTAAGGGCTTACTCGGGACTAGGGGACAATCTAAACCGTCGAGGTATGTCCTTGCCAACTCACTGTGAAGTTTGTTCTGATATGGAGGAATATATTTTGCATGTTATTAGGGACTGTTGTTGGGCGATTTCGGTGTGGAATTATCTAAATCTGTCTGTAGTTTGTAATGATGTTCATACCAACTTGAGTTGTTGGCTAAACAACATTTTACTATGCTAGCAGACGATCAGCTATGTTTCTTTATTGGGACAGCATGGAAAATCTGGTGTAACAGGAACAAGACGGTCTTTGAGTTGGTATGCCCTAGAGGAGAGGTAGCAGCTGAAGAGATACGCTTCTGGATGCAGGAGAATAGGCTGCTTTCTGTAGATCATAGGCCGCAGGTGTTGGACACTGTGAATATAACAGCAAAACGATGGCAGCCCCTTGAGAATGGTATTATTAAACTAAATTTTGATGCATCCTTTGTTTATGGCCAGCCAGGCAATAAATTTGGATTCATTGCGAGGGACTCGTGTGGAAAGGTGATTCATGCTGTTTCGGGGAGATTGGGACCTGCTGAGGATGCGTTGCAGGCTGAAGCTGTGGCTACGTACCAGGCGCTTTCTTGGGCGGCAAGTATGAATGTTGAACGTGTATGTCTTGAAGAGCTCGACAAAATGTGGATTGCTTATTGAAGACATCAAGGAATTAGCGTGCAAGTTTAATTTATGTTTATTTCAATTCGTGAAACGAGATGTGAATAAAATGGCACACCTTTTGGCTGCTGCAAGTTCAAACCTATCTCTAGTTTGTTTTACTTTTAACTCGTTACCTTGTAACATTCCTTTTCAAGTTCGTATGGATGCTATCTAATATATCATGGCTTGGCCATATTAAAAAAAAAAATCCATCTTATTTGCAAAACAATAATCAATAGATACAAATACACTTCTGCTGCTTAGTTAATCACTTAAGTGCAGTAAAACGAATCTTTTCTTAAGCCAATAGATCAATCATACTGTTACTGATATAATTTTATTTTATTTTACATCATACCTGATCGAACATAAAATCAAAATACTTAACACATGCTTAATCATATCTTGAAGAAACTATACACAATCCTCATGATGCATTACGTGTATATACTTTATTATTAGTTGTATTCATCCATTCGTAACACAGAAAATCAACCCAACAGTTTCAATTTGTTTCAATCAAAGTGACGTAATATTAATAAAAACAATAATTCTGTTTTTCCAATCTAGGCTGTTCCTAGGATTTGTATTTTTTTTCCTCTCTCTCCATTGAAAGTGGTGTAAAACAAAAGTCTGTCGAGCAAACCTTCTGTGATTTGGTTTCTATGCAAGTTTTCAATATAATTCAAGTAGATCACATATGTTTCGTAAAATATACTTCTTGATCCCTAATTTTCATCAGACTTATACTTTAGTCCCTGTTTCTTTGCTTGTAAGATCTCACACTTGCGGCTTAATCTTCAATTTTAAATTTTTTTTTTTATAGTACAATAACCCCACCCAAACTTGCTACTAAATTAAACCACTCCCTAATCCTTTCCTAACATAAAATTATAGCTAAATTAAAATCTTTAAACATACAAAAGATTCATATTTATTTTTAAATCCCAAAGCAATCACTAATTCAAATAATAAGAAAATTTCAAGCATAATATATTTTCATGTATGAGTGCGATGCAACTACCGTATATCGGAATAGATTTCTAAATTTCTAATTTTAGGTCACGGAGTGTGACAGATACAATAGTTAAAATCTACAAATCTTAATATTTCTTATGGTAATTAAATATGAAGTCAATTTGACAGCAAGATAATAATCGATCTCAATCATTAATATCCTCAATTAATTATAATATATTGAGCTAAACTAGTATAGTACCCGTTGTCCTGGATTTTCTTAACATTTTTAATTATATATGTACTCTCATCCATCTCAATAAATAATATTTGAAATTTAATATAACTATTTCATATTAGAGAAATGGAAAAAATTAACATATATTAATTGTATACATCAGAAAATTTTAGTACAAAAATTTATATATTTGAAAATGAAAATTTTACTTCATATTTGAAAATTTTAGTTTTCTGCTTGCACATCAAAAGAAGATAGAGCTTTAACAAAAATGAAAGGATTCAAAACAGAGTTTGATGTTATGGAATAATTAAATTATCGAGAAATAATAACAAAAATGAAAATTAATTATTCCGAAATATAAACCATATGAAATTACCAAAAAGATATCGGTGCAGTGTCCAGGATTCATTGATTTTTTTTATCAAAATGAAGCTCGATTTCGATTTCTGTAATTCCTTCTAATTATCAATGATAAAGTATCGCCATATTTACAGAAATTTCCAAATTAAAATTCATTAAAAGTTATAAAAAAAAAAAAAGAATGAGGGATCCATTGACTCCCTGAATCAATTTGATATTTTAACTCCTAATTTAACCGTTTATTTTAATTAAATTAATGATTGAAATTAAAAATAAATCATTCAAAAAAATCTCCCGTGACAGCTCCTGACCCCAAACTATACAAATTATATTGACACTCAAAACTTGATATTACCACCTCGTTTTCTTATTTTCTTAAAATTGACAGTCCCGAGAGAGAGAGAGTCGAGCCTAACAATCCGATGATGTAGCGAGTGGTTGTCGATGATGTCCATGATTTTATGATTTTCTATGTGCATCTTCAATTCATTTTGATTTAGACTTCGTTAGACGATACATAATCACTGAATCAGAATCTTCCATGTCCTCATCTACCATGGAATGAAGGAGGAGATTGAGGAAAAGGAATACGATTGCAATCATCTATCCAATGCAAATATTAATACCTAGGTTTGATTTTCAGTAATCAGATTAAAAATTAATTTTTTAGGGTACCTTTAACTTAATTTTGAATGAAATCATGTTTAATCATACCCTATCATGAAATTCCCGGCATAATCCGACTCAATTTTATGATAAGCTTGGATAAATTTACAGACTATGTGAAGTCTCCTGTTCCATGCCATGTTATCGATTGAATGATTGGGTAATTTTCGGCTATTGTAAATATACATTGTAATGTTTAGGTTGTTGCTGGTGTGCAGCGTCTGTTGTCGAAATGAAGGATTGAAAGCCTGCATTTTGCACACCAGGTGCTTGATGTATATCCTGTATGGCCGAGTTGAGAGGCTAAAATACGGATTTGGCATGAAACCTGGCTGCCGGCTGGCCCGAAATTGTATTTTGTTGAACGGCAGAGGAACTGGGAGCTGCGATTTGTTTGGCTAGAAAAAGTTATGTAAAATTTTTGCTAACTAAAGTGACGTGAAAGAAGAAGCAAAAATAGGAAAAAAGAGGAAGAGAGGAAGTCATTTGAGATATTTAGGTGTTTGAGTGAAATGATTAAGTTTTAATATCAAAAATTAAATAAATTAGAATGAAGGGTTAAAATTAGGAGTTAAAATGTAAAGAATCTAAGGGTCCGTTCGTTTTGCGGTTTACGGATGCTCGAGCATGCTTAAGTTTGTTCCAAATTGTCTCAAAAAACGTGTTTTTTGTCCGTTTTAGTAAAAAACACGTTTTTCAAGACAATTTGGAACAAACTTAAGCATGCTCGAGAATCCGTATTCGCAAACGAACGGACTCTAAGAGTGAATAAATTCCTCCTAAAAAAAATATCAATTGAAATTAAATAGCCTCAAAAACCACATTATCTAAATGAAAAATTAATTAATGATAAAATTTAAAAGATGAAATTAATAAAATATAATTTTTAATTCAAATCGAATAAATCTAATTCCATGAATCCTTTAACAATAAAAAAACATCATAAAAAATTAAAATAAGATAATATCTTTAAATTAATTAAATTCATATATTTTGAAATGCGAAAAATTCTTGAATTTTATAACTCGTGAAAAGAAAATAATATTATTTCTTTAAATTCGAGAAAAAATAAATATATTTAAAATGAGTGTTAGAATATTATATATTATATAATACAAACTAACCATGAAATCAACACTTTTCTTTATCAACACTTTTCTTTATACGAATAACGTATAAATTAGAATTTTGAAGATCAATCATGTCTAGAATACTCGTGAAGAAAAAAAGGTTGTTAACAAATGAGTTTATTCAAGGCACAATTCCAGAGGTTTTCACACAGCCCCATCATCGTGACGTGATTCCTCTTGGGTGTTGAGTGTGGCCAGACTTCAATTTTCTAGGCCAAAAATGTTGCATTGCCATTACGTACAAAAAAATAAAATAAAATAAAATTATTATATATGGTAGTTTAAGATATTAATTTGCAAGATTATTTTTTACATTTTTGTTTATATTCTTACGGATAGTAAGGGTGCGTTCGTTTTGTGGTTTACGGATGTTCGAGCATATTCAAGCTTGTTCCAAACTGTTCAAAAGACGTATCTTTTATTACAAATGACGGCAGTTTGAAGCAAACTCGAACATCCACAAAATACGAAACGAACGAATCCTAATTGTCTTTATATTATCTTTATATATATTAAATAAAAAATTTTCAACACTTCCAATATACAAGTGGCATGATAAATGACAGTCTTTTTATTAGACAAATAACATGCCATTAATTACAAAAGATTGTCAAATGTTATGCACGATTTCATATCATTATTTATGTTTTTTGTACATAGATTTTTTTCATCTCATGGAAGAAGATTCCAAAAAAGATTTCATTCATAAAAGATGTGTCTTATGATTTATGATTTCATTCATGTGCAAGCTAATTTATCACTTTTTTTCTTATGAAATTTTATTTCCAGATTCATGCCATTTTGGTTTTTAGTAGCAGAATTGTATATCATGCATCTTTTTTTCCCTAATAATATTATTTATAATTATTTGATCAGATGAAGAAATTTGGATGACGAAGAGTGTAGAAGAAAGTGTAATGAAGAATCTGGGAGTGAAAAAATGAAGATATTGAATATTATATAGTCTACTTCAAAAAAAAGAATATTATATAGTCCAATACAAATTGTGTTATGTAACATTAGTAAATAAAAATTTATTCCATTAAATGATTATTTAATTCCATCATAGTCCCTTCAACATACTTGAGTATCTTAAAAAAAAAATACTTTGATTAGCATCACTATACGATATTTCACATTGATTTTGATCATCAATGCAAAATATATACTAATTCAAAAAATTAACTCCAAGCATCTTTGGAATTGTTTTAAAAAAATTAATTTAAAAAAAAAAACTAATGTAGTATGAATTTTATTTTAATTTTTATTAAATAGAAAAAATTTAATCGTTAATCATCTTAAATTTAAGGGAGCCTCCACAAACATCAATTAAAAAGATTTTTACATATAAATTGCATTGAAAAATTTACATTTATTTTAAGACGGAATTAGTATATATTTTGCATTGATGATCAAAATCAATGTGAAATATCGTATAGTGATGCTAATCAAAGTATTTTTTTTTTAAGATACTCAAGTATGTTGAAGGGACTATGATGGAATTAAATAATCATTTAATGGAATAAATTTTTATTTACTAATGTTACATAACACAATTTGTATTGGACTATATAATATTCTTTTTTTGAAGTAGACTATATAATATTCAATATCTTCATTTTTTCACTCCCAGATTCTTTCATTACACTTTCTTCTACACTCTTCGTCATCCAAATTTCTTCATCTGATCAAATAATTATAAATAATAATATTAGGGAAAAAAAGATGCATGATATACAATTCTGCTACTAAAAACCAAAATGGCATGAATCTGGAAATAAAATTTCATAAGAAAAAAGTGATAAATTAGCTTGCACATGAATGAAATCATAAATCATAAGACACATCTTTTATGAATGAAATCTTTTTTGGAATCTTCTTCCAGATGAAAAAAAGCTATGTACAAAAAACATAAATAATGATATGAAATCGTGCATAACATTTGACAATCTTTTGTAATTAATGGCATGTTATTTGTCTAATAAAGAGACTGTCATTATCATGCCATTTGTATATTGAGAGTGTTGAAAATTTTTCTATTTTAATATATATAAAGATAAACATAAAGATAATTAGGATTCGTTCGTTTCGTGTTTTGTGGATGTTCGAGCTTGCTTCAACTGCCGTCATTGTAATAAAAAATACGTCTTTTGAAACAGTTAGGAGCAAGCTTGAACATGCTCGAACATCCGTAAACCACAAAACGAGCGTACCCTTACTATCCGTAGGAGTATAAACAAAAGTGTAAAAAATAATCTTGCAAATTAATATCTTAAACTACCATATACTCCCTCCGTATACAAATAGATGACGTTTTGAGAGAATTTTTTTGTCTTTAAATAGATGACGTTTGAGAATTTTAAGATAATTTTTACATATTTGCCCTTTCCTCTTTCTTTCCATTATGAAAAAAAATGAAAGAATATTATTTAAATATAAATAGAAAGGATAAAACAGTAAAATGAAGATAAATTTTGTCTCGAAAAGAGAGATATTGGTATTAGTGCTGATGACTAAAACGTCTACTATTAGTAGACAGAGGGAGTATAATAATTTTATTTTTTTATTTTTTTGTACGTAATGGCAATGCAACATTTTTGGGCCTAGAAAATTGAAGTCTGGCCACACTCAACACCGAAGAGGAATCACGTCACGATGATGGGGTTGTGTGAAAATTCCCTGCCTGTTTGTTTCCCAAGAAGATGTCATTCTGAGATTTTCAGAAACAGAAAATGGATATTTTCTTTCATTTAACTGTTTGTTTCCTAAAAGCCTGCCTTTCACTTGCCATTGGAAGGACCTTTTCTGATGCAAGATATTAATTTTCCCACCAATATTATTTTCTTGATGAAATTTGGCATTTTTCTTTGAAAATATCCTTTTTAATTCTCAGGTTGATCCTTTCTAGTATCCAAATCCACGGGATTGTTTCCTGATTTGTGAATTTCAGCTTCCTGGTCTTTAGCTAAAGAGACAGATATTTGTTGCACATATTTTTGTTTTCCTATTCCAATTTTTGCATACATTGTAAGTACATTAATACAAATACATTAATTAAAATTCTGACCAAAAAGAAAAGAAAATATATGTTGTTATTTCTTTATAAATGATCCCATGCCATCATCTTATGCAGGGAAGGAGGTACATAAGTTGTTAGCTTTTGTTTATATACATCATTATAAACTATACCGGTACTTTACCTCTTAATGTTTTAATTTGATTTTTTTTGGCTCATAAATAGCTTAGAAGCATATATAGTTGTCAAATTTCGATAAATATCATGTATATTGGTTGCCACTGAATCGTATATTACGTATCATATCATTAATCATATTTACATATAGAAATGGATAGTGACTTAAAATACATTAAATGAATAAAGAAACATAACAAATCAATAAAAATAAAAGTTGATTTTATCATTAGTTTGAATTAAATATAAACAGAATGAATCTAGAATTATGGTTGTATCCCACGTTTTTACTTGTGTTGTTTTACTTTGTATTTTCTAAATGTATTTTTTAAATATTTTCATTTATATTTACTATCTATTCCATCTTGAAATTTTAATGGATCCAATTTACGCAAAATTGATTTAAATTTTATGAAACAATCAGTTTGTAGTGCATATATCGTTTCATATCAATGCGTGTCTGGTGTTTTCATGTTGATTTTTTTTTTCATGTATTTTCTTGTAGCAAGCTCTCCTATACATATGTTTTTCATACTAATGGAAATCACAACTTGAAAATTCAAAAAAATCTTTGTCAATTTATCTTTCTCTATCAAAGATAGTTTCTTTCTAAACTATAAGTTTCTTGTTGCTTCACATCAAAATTACGTCTATTTATTTTTTAGAAACATAGTTTTCGTCCATTCAAGAGGAATCAAGTCTCGGCTACTATCACTTCATTTGACAGTTAGAGAGCTCCCAATTCTTTATGTAATTTATCTCAAGAACTATTTCATTTTCACAAGAATCGAGTTTCGGCCAAAGTCTTACTTTTTTTTTTTAATTTTTTTGTTCCTCTCAGTTAGTTGGTGGTATTGATGACTTCCATCTCCCATTTCACCATCACATAATTTATCTTGTCAAGTAGTCACGACAGTATCTTCATATACATCTTTATTTTTAAATGGAAAGTACCTCTTTTATTCAAACTAAATTAACTCAATTCATATACATATTACCGATCAATCAATTGTAATATCATTTATTTGACTTAATTATAACCTGATCAAAGATTTTAATCATATTTAGATTAGATTGGTTTATTTGACTCAATTATTATGAACCCAATATCAGATTGATTTATTTCTAATTTGGTCCAATAATCTTTTATATAATTAAGTATATTCTATCTATAACGTACTTATTAAATCGAGTGCCAATTAAATCACACAATAAACCAACGAGAACAACCGGAACTAATTTGAGAAGAAATTCCTCTCGAGTAGAAAACAGACAGTGACTTTGAAGACATTTCTAGACGTTTCAGGAGTCAGAATCAAGCAAAACCGGATGCTAAGTTTTAGAGCAGGATGTAAGCTTTCCAACGACAATAATACGCTTGATTCGGTCCACGGACGAGTGGAAAACCCAGTTTAATGGGCAAGCGTCGGATCTGGCGAGAAGAAAACTAACCAAAAACAAGTGAGGTTTCAACCGAAACTTGTTCCTTTGGATAGTTAGAATTTTTTGTGGTTAAAAGTACTTAGAAGTTGAGGACTTCTAAGTGTCAAAAGGATATTGACCGAGTTTTTCTAATCGCCTTGAGAAGGAAGAAAACTATGTTCCTAGGAAAAGAAATAAACGGAGTTCTGATTTAACCAATCAAGAAGCTATGATTTAGAAAGAAACCCACTTGAAAGAAAATAACAAAACAAAAATAAACACAAGAATTTTTTTTGGCAAAGTTTGAATTTTATTTATCACAAAAACACATATTTATAGGGGGATACAAGCCTTGTTCGGCCAAGGGGCATTAAAAGCCATGCATGAACTTAAATTAAATGCAACAATGCTTGTAAAGCGTAAATACATTAATATGGACTAGATACGTTAATCAAGACGAAACAATAACTCCTGATACATTAAATAATTCGGCTAGCCTAGGGGGGATGCCTGTAATTTCGTCTTAAGGTTCATGAACTTGCATTAAAGTTAGATGCATGAACCTTGGAGCTAGGAGACTTGTTGGGAGTTTTTAGCACACCCTTGATTGTGTCTTGAAAGTATAGAGGCCGCTCATCACAATTTAATGCTTGGCCCAAATTTTCTTCATAATCTTCTAACCGGGGAGTTAAGCTGGCGTGAGCTGACTTGAGCTGATATTTCTTGCTTGTAAGCTGGTTGGGAGCTTTAGGGAGCTGAATTCCCTTACTTCTGAGCTGGTTGGGAGCATGGGGAGTTTTAGGGAGCTGAATTCCTTTGCTTGTGAGTTAGTTGGGAGCTGAAGGAGTTTTTCTTGAGCTGAGGGAGCTATCAAAAGGAATGTAGCTCTTTGTTTCTTCTTCTACTTGAGCTTGGCCGAAGGACTTAGAGTGAAATGGTGATGGTCCTCCATCACTTATGCAAATATTTTATCAATCGTATGATTTTGTTAGGAATTTTTTTTTATTTTACTATCCTTTCAATTATTTTTAATGTTTATTAAAAAGTGACGAGTATGGCTAGTGTATCCATAGTGATATAAAAATCTTAATGTGTCGACAGTGACATGATAGTTTTATTAAAAATCTTTAATACATGTCACTTATAATTAGTTGTTATAATAAAAAAATCACTTAACATACAGATTATTTAAGAAGATAATAAACTCATGGTTGAAATTTTTTTTACCACAATCCATCCACGCATGACATGTCATTATCATAAGTTACATGTCCACATTTCCAAGAACTTATAAATGAAAATATAAAGCAATATATAAATTAAAATTTAAAGAAGTGACTATGACAAATACATTATGCCTATACTATAACTAGCATGACACATCTTTAATAGTTGTCGCTTATAATTAATTGTTAAACTCAAATATCACTTATTATAAACAACAATTAAGAAGATAATATACCCACGGTTGAAATCTCTTACTGTGGTATTTGAAAATATAAAGCAATATATAAATTAAAATTTGAAGAAATGATCGTGACATATGTACATTATACATGTAATATATCAAGCATGACAAATATTTATAATTGTAGCATTTAATTAATTGGTAAACTCAAAAATCACTTACAAAAACATCATTAATAAGGCAATACATTCACAATTGAAATATTTTCTATAATCCATGCGCACATGACACGTAATTATCTTACGTTATATTTTCACACTCGACAATAACATTTTCTAATACTCACTCATCCAAAAAATGTCATGTAAACATCTTCTATGTGAACTTGTAACTACGATAGAAACAACATCAAAGGAACGACCATATGAGAACTTATAGTGATCAAGCATTCTCCACCGTCCTATTTTGAATTGCAAAGGGAAACCTCCCACAATTATAACTAGCATGATACATCTTTAACACGTGTCGCTTATAATTAGTTGTTACACTAAAAAAGCACTTGATATATACATCATATAAGAAGATAATACACTCTCGGTTTAAATACTTTACCGCAATTCATGCACACAATTATCATACGTTACATTTCCACATTCCGCCAAGAGCATAAAAGTAAAAATATAAAAGCAATAGATAAATTAAAATTTAAAAAGTGATTGTAACACATTCATTATACATATAATATAACTAGCATGACATATCTTTACTTATAGCTTACAATTAATTGGTAAACTCAAATATCACTTATTATAAACAACAATTAACAAAAATTACACCCACAGTGAAAATTATCTTTTATCCTAATTTTTGAAAATATAAAGCATTATGTAAATCAAAATATAAAGAAATGATAGTTATACATGTTATATGTTTAGCATGACACATCTTTACATTTGTAGATTTTAATTAATTGTTAAACTCAAAAATCACTTATCTTAAACATCATTTAAGAAAACCACAATCCATGGAGACATGACATTCATTATCATATGCTATATTTTCAAATTTTGACAAGAGCATATTACGTTACTCGCTCCTCCAAAATCGCCATGTAAACATCTTCTACATACAATTGTAACTATGACAGACACAATTTAAATATTCTTTATGTACACTTGTAAGTTGTAACTATGATAGACAACTTCAAATTAATGGCCATATAAGGACTTCAGAAGTGATCAAGCATTCTCCACCGTCTGATTGGGAATTCCAAAGCGTAACCGTCCACAAATATAAAGGACAATGTGTCATGCTAGTTAGATTACACGCGTAATATTTGTCATCACTACACTTTTCTTATTTAAAATAAATTAGATTAAACCATTTTCTTTCCTTTAATGTAAAATGTCTAGACAGAACTTTCCTTTTATATAATACAATCTTAGTTACATACAAAGCAAATAAACATTGATGATTGTGAAAACTAAGTAGGTCGAAATTCGTAACCCTCTTGAAAAGAGCGAAAACTATGCTTTTGAGGTTAGAGAAAATGGTATTTTGGTTTTTTAGTAATCAAGAAACTTTTGAAGCAAAATCACAACTATTGAAAAAAAGATTAAGATGACAAGGTTTGTTTTCTAAATTTTCCGTGTTCCTTAATTTATTCATGAAAGAAACATATATTTATAGGCAAGGAGGCCATAAGATTCTGACACTCTAACCAAATGAACATATATGAAATAAATAAAAATATTTAGGTACATTATGCACTTGTCAAGATACATAATTCACATATATAGGTGCATGAATTAAAAGGATAATTCTATTCCTACTAATAGAAAGGCTAAATCCACTAAAATCAGGCTTCTGTGACGAGATTTCCTACCACTGAAAATATTTAGCGACTAAAAATCTCGTCGCAGAAGCTTATTTTTAGTGGGTTTAGCAATTTTGTTAGTGGGAATAGTAATTCCCGAATTAAAACCCCTATATACAATCTATATATTCAAGATGCATGAATAACAAAGTAAAAAAGCATGATTTAAATGTAAATGGGATGCAAAAAAATGTACTTGTATGAACCTAGGTGTGAAAAGGAAAGAAACATGCACAAACATTAAACAAAGGGCATTAACTTAAAGAAAATATGCATATACATTAAATGATGATCCATGGACTAGTGTTGACGAAATTAAGGCATGGATGAACTTGTGAAGAGCATGAATGAGCATTTAAGAATGGGCGACAGCCGACAAGTTCATGAATTGTGGGCGAAGGGGGAAAATATTAATGATTTCCTTAAAATGCTTGAGCTTCTCATTGAGCATTGAATGTATCTTAACCTTGATATCATGAGTTTCTTCGTTTTCATCCAGAATGTCTTCGGGAGTTAAGTTGAGCCGAGGGAGCTTGTCATGAGTTGAATCCAAATGGTCTTGAGCAAGATTGAGCTTAATATCTTCTCCTCAAGCTGAGCTTATTATCATCCTTGGGAGCTAAAGTGAGCTTATTAGGAAAATTGTCTTCTTCTTTTGAGCTTTGAACGTCCTTCCTTTGAGAAATGTTTGATGTTTCATTAATCTTAATTTCATTAGGAGGATATGAGTGAAAATAAGATGAAAAGAGGGATGGTCCTTCATACTAAGATGAACCTTAGACGGAATTTCTAGAACTAATGAGAGTTATATCAAGAAGGTAATTAGGCTCGGGTGATTTGTTGCGACAGACACCAAGATGGAGTGTTGTATCCCCTCTTGACAAGAATCGCCACTCTGTATTTTGAGCAAAGGGTGTATGATTGTGATACATTCACAGGAGGTGTGTCACAGGTTATGTTGATGAGTGATCGTGATTTTTTAGGTTATAAACCTCGTTGTGTACACTTGGGGTGCTAGAACAAAGATATCAAAACTATACATTGTTGCCATCGCTTGTCTGTAATCTAGTTGGTGTAAGATTTCACACTCACATTTTATAAAACAATCACCTTACTTTGAATATGATTTTAAGTTTACCTATCATTCACGCATGCAATATAACTAGCATGATACATCTTTAACACTTGTCACTTATAATTATTAGTTAAAAAATAAAACCATTTAAGAAGATAAAAAAAACTCAAGGTTGAAATATTTTACCCAAATCCATACACGCGTGACATGTCATGATTATACGTTATATTTCCACATTTTACCAAGAGCATACAAGTGAAAATATAAAGCAATATATACATTAAAATTAAAAGAAGTGACTCTGACACATACACAATATATGTAATATAACTAGCATGATATATCTTTAATACTTATCACTTATAATTAATCGTTAAACTCATATCACTTATTATAAATAATTATTAAGAAGATAATAAACCCACGATTGAAATCTTTTACCGTAATTTTTGAAAATATGAATCAATAAATAAATTAAAATTTGAAGAAATAATCGTAGCACGTACATTACGTACACATGTAATATATCTAGCATGACATATCTTCATACTTGTAGCTTTTAATTAATTGATAAACTCAAAATCACTTAACAAAAACATCATTTATGAAGACAATTTACTCATGTTTCAAATCTTTTACTGCAATCCAAGCACACGTGACATGTATTATCGTACGTTGTATTTTCACATTTCGACTAGAGCATTTTCCAATACTCACTCCTCCATAAACTACCATCTAAGCATCATCTATGTCGTCTTCTAACTACGAATGACACAACTTCAAATGAACGAATATATGAGAATTTTGGAAGTGATCAAACATTCTCCACCGTCCGATTGTGAATTGCAAAACAAAACTCCCATTAATTATAAGTGACAAGTGTAAAAGATGTGTCATGCTAGTTATATAATATAACAAGCATGACACATGTTTAACATTTGTCTCTTATAATTATTTGTTATAATAAAAAAATCACTTAACATGTACATCCTTTACAAAGATATTATACTCACGGTTGAAATATTTTACCGCAATCCATGGCTGTGTGACACATTATTATAATCCATTACATTTCTACATTCCGCCAAGAGCATATAAGTGAAAATATAAAAGCAATATATAAATTAAATATTTGAAGAAGTGATTGTGATAGATACATTACACATATAATATAACTAGCATGACACATCTTTGACACTTATAGCTTATAATTAATAGTTAAACTCAAATATCACTTATTATAAACAACAAATAAGAATAATACACCCAGAATGAAAATTATTGTTTACCGTAGTATTTGAAAAAATAAAGCAATATGCAAATTAAAAATTGAAGAAATATTTGTGACACGTACATTATAAGTGTAATATATCTAACTTGACTCATCTTTACACTTGTAGCTTTTAATAAATTGTTAATCTTACTTCAAAAATAAATAAATAGTTAATCTTCAAAATCACTGAACATAAAAATTATTTAAGAAGACAATATATATTAAACATTGAAATCTTTTAACGTAGTCCATCCACATGTGATACATCATTACCATACGTTGTATTTTTTCATTCTGAATAGAGCATTTTTAGATACCCACTCATCGAGAAATAGCCACTTAACATCTTCTCTCTCCACTTGTAACTACGATAGACACAAATTGAAATAAATGGACACATGAGGACTTCTGAAGTAAATAGGTATCTCAACCATTTTATTTTGAATTGCAAAATGAAATCTCCATAATTATAAATGACAAGTGTTAAAGATGTGTCATCTTATATTATGTAATATAACATGACACATCTTTAACACTTGTCGCTTATAATTAATTGTTACACTAAAAATTCACTTAACATAAACATCATTTAAGAAGATATTACACTCACGGTTGAAATATTTTTGCCGCAATCCATGCACGCGTGACAAGTCATTATCAAACCTTACATTTCCATATTCCACCAACGACATCTAATTGAACATATAAAACAATATAAAGATTAAGTTTAAAGAAGTGACCGTGACACATATATCATACATATAATATAATTAGCATGACACATCTTAATAGTCGTCGCTTTTATTATATTGTTAAACTTAAATATGATTTATTATAAACAACAATTAAGATAATACATCCACGGTTGAAATCTTTAACCGTAGTATTTGAAAATATAAAAATAATATATAAATTAAAATTTGAAGAAAATATCGTGACACGTAAATTATTCGTGTAATATATTAGGCATGACACATCTTTATACTTCCAGTTTTTAATTAATTGTTAAATTCAAAAATTATTTAACATAAACATCATTTAAGAAGATAATATATTCACGGTTGAAATTTTTTACCGTAATTCATGCACACGTGACACGTCATTATCATACTTTACATTTTCATATTCCGACAAGATCATTTTTCGATATTCACGGTTGAAATCTCTTACCGTAATTCATGCACACGTGACACGTCATTATCATACGTTACATTTTCATATTCCGACAAGATCATTTTTCGATATTCACTCGTCGAAAAATAGCCACGTAAACATCTTTAATGTACACTTGTAACTACGACAAGCACCATTTCAAATGAACGGCGATATGAAGATTTCGAAAATGATCAAGCATTCTCCACCGTCTGATTATCGACCGTAAAGCGAAAATCCGCCAAAGTGATAAAGTAATCACCTATTTGGCTGTTTATAGGGAAGTTAGTTGTAACCGTAATCAAATTTGGGCCAAAGACAAAATTACTCTCTCTCTCCCAACACTTTTAATTCTATGTTTAGTGTTAATCAAAAGATACAAAAATCCCACTTCTATGTCTCTATATATAGCTAACTCCGCTATATTATGTATCTCTCAAACAGAGTGAAAAAGAATCAATATTTATTTATCATTGAAGACGTGTGGAGGCTCAATACGGCCATATTGCGGAGTTGCAATCAAAGAGAAGCCGCCCATTGCAATCTTGGGACTTATGGGTCTGATATCCATCCGGACCTCTTGGGCGCAGCTTGCAACCATATTGTGTGTTGTGGCAAATCCTGTTCTATCTCCAGAATCATTTCTCTTAAGCTAGAGGCTTATCTAAATCAAATGCTTGCGAAAGGTGCAAACTTTAATATTTCATTATCGGTTTTGACTTGGATTTTCCTCAAAATAAATTTTAGTTTGTTCCTAATATTTTCATTTTTCTTAATCCCATGTTTCCTCTTTTTTTCGGAAACATTTTTTTTTTGAAGATCTTTCGTAAAATTTAAAAATATATATAAGAACTGCCTAAATTTGATTATTTTATTTAAGTTGCATGTTTTTTTTAAACATAATATCTGAGATCGGAATCTTCAACCTAGTTTATTGCAAGAAAATGCATCCCACGAGGCTATAGGTCCACCCGCGATAAAAGTTGCATGTTTATTTTGATCGGTTTCTTTAAAATTATTTTATTATTTTTGTTGAAAGACCTAATGTTCGATGCATCTGTACGTGTGTTTACTAAATTTTTGTCCTTTATAATAAAATGAAATGAATATATATATATTTTTAGTGGGTGTGGAGAAGAAGCTAGCCGGAGTTGAAGTGACGGCGGCCAATACCCAGAAGGCACCACGAACCCAGAAGAATGCTTTTAGAGGAATTAGACATCGCTCATGGGGAAAATGGGTTTCTGAAATTAGGGATCCCTAGAAAGGCGTCCGAGTCTGGCTTGGAACTCTATACTCAGCTGAAGAAGCGGCTCGAGCTTTAAGACAAAGCCGCCCTGCGGATCCGTGGCGACAAAGCCAACTTTCCTACCACCGCCTTTGTCGCAAGCCCACCACCCTAAGGTCAATCTCAACCTCTAGCTCAGGCCGATAGTAGAAGCATCGCCGATCTTCTTCACCAACTCAGCTGACTCAGGCTTTCCTACCACTGCCGCTGTCTTCTCAGTCGCTAATGGTTCAGCAGCCATCATTTACCGCATTGGGATTCAAATGTTTTGATGACGTGGCACTGGGTTCGCCGATGATTTCATGAATCATCAGCTTTCGATCATGGAATTGGAGCATTTCCTCGGCTTGGAGCCAACGACCACCGCATAGGTGAGTGTGGCAGCGGCAACAAGTCGGCTAAGCTGTCATTAGAGGAGTAGTGGGAGCTTGAGTTTGAGCAGTCATGATGTAGAGCGAGTTAGTGAGTCGGCTGTACCAGGCAATAACTCGTCCAATGGTCCTTTTGCTATAAGTAGGTTTTTGTTAGTTAAGTTTGTTATGTTAATCAAGAACTTTAAAATATGGTTTTTTTTTATGATGACTTTTAATATTTATTTTACTTTAGAATATGTAATGAATTTTAATAGAATGGTAAATAGTTTTTTGAGAAAACATATACTTTCGTTTCACCTGTAACACTTTTTCAGTCCCTCACGTATTTCCGTTAGCCAAACAAACCTTCACGTTTCTGAAAATCAGCCAAAAATATCCTTCCGCCGTTAACTTCACCTACGTGGCATCTATGTGGCGCTCCGTGACGCCTAATCATGCCTAATCAGCTAACAGACCAATAAAATTGGGACACGTGTTAGTGGCATTTCACATATTTTTGCCACGTCATCAATTTCTACAAAGAAAATGTTGATTTTTTGATGACATGTCAAAGTTTTTTATGAGCCAGATGAGACGTGTCACAAATATATTAGTCTGTTAGTTGACTATGCGCCACTAGGTGCCAAATGTGCAAAATTAACGGCTAAGGTGTGTTTTTGGCTGATTTTTGGAAACGTGAGGGATTTTTAACCTAACGGAAAAACGTGCGGGATAGAAAAAGTGTTACAGGTGAAACGTGAGGTATAAAAGTATACGTTCTCTCATAGTTTTTTTTTATGGTAAGAATGGTAATTAGTTAGTACTGTTTTTTACATAAAGCTGCAATATGCTTTGATAGTATGCTTAGTGCCCGTATGGTTGGACTTTTGGAATGTACTTTTTCATTTTCAAAAAATAAATGTGTGTTTGGTCTTCAATATTTGATAATTTTTTCAAAAAAATAAAGCTGCCAAAAAGCCAATTTTTGAGAAGTAATAAAATATTACTTTTGAAAAGTCACCGAAGAAGCACATTTTAATCTTTTTTATGAAAATAATTAACATTCGGTTCATACATCATTGAGATCAAGGAAGGACTTACAGGTCCCTCAGCTCCGATCACCGGAGCTAATTCTCTCTTTGAATTCCGGTGAAAATTACATAAATATAGTACAAATATATTACTGTGTCAAGTATAATAAAAATGAAATGTGGCTTAGATGGTTTTGCGCGTGTAGATCTCACATGAAGCCTCAAGATCAACCCTTGTTGCACGCGCATTCAATACTGTTTATTTTTTTTCGGATATTTAAGTTCTAGGTCCCTGAGTTGTTTTGCCGTCTAGCGCATTCAATACTGTTTATTTTTTTTGGGATATTTAAGTTCTAGGTCCCTATGTTGCTCAAAAACACGACCGGAGGTCCCTGTGTTGAAAAAAATAGTTTGAGACTCTCTGTGTTAATGAAAAGCTGAGTCGTAAGTCCCTAAGTTGTTATGTCGTCTATTTCTGCTAATGTGGTGATGACATGGCTAATGCGCAACTTAGGTGTGTAATGTTTTCCGTTAAAACAAGCGAATCGGCGATGGACCTATATCCGAATTTTTTCGACCCAATTACCTGATTTTGAACCCGAAATGAGCCGGAGAAAAATTAAGCAACTGAAACCATAATTCTACAACCGAAACCATAATTATCGAACCGAAATTCTTTTTCCATTCTCCACAAATAAATAAATATATACTGAATTATTTTAGAGTTTGAAGGTCTTTGGTTATGGCGGATCTAGAAGAGACGAAGGAACAAAACTTCAATGAAAATTCAATTGACTAACACCAAGTTTTATCAAATTCACCCAGATCAAGCTACACTAATTAAAATCCACAAAAATCAAAACTCATCGTGTGATAACATACCCAAAAACAACAACGAGATGATTTTGGGACGTCAGAGTCTTACCCACAACCATTCACCGCCCATGGGCTAGTCAAAACCGATGGGCCCAGAACCCGACAAGATTTTCTCGTTTGATGAGACGATGAGGAGAGGAAGGCGTTGCTTTTAGTTTCACCATCGCCGCAACGACCCTAGAACCCGAAAATATTCTCTCGTTTGATGAGATTTTTGTAGAATAGCTTGCAGGCGTCCCGTCAAGGAGCTTATGGCTGAAACATCAACAATTGAGGAGGTGCGAAAATCTGGCTTTTTTGCCGACTGTGGCGGAGATCTGGTTTGAGAGATACGGAGAGAGAGGGGGGATCGATTGGAGACAAAGGTCGAGGACCTCTGATAATGTTTTAGCTTGATACAGGGACCTTTGTTTTTTTTTTTTTGCATACACGACACATGTGAATGACAAATAGATGATGTGTTTACCCAAGTTGTCACATGTAAGCCACGTCATCACCACATCAGCAGAAATAGACGACAGAACAACTCAGGGACCCACAATTCAACTTTTTATTAACATAGGGAGTCCCGAACCGCTTTTGTTCGACAGAGGGACCTCCAGTCGTGTTTTTGAGCAGCGCAAGGACTTAGAATTTAAATATATATTTTAGAAAATCCAACACTGTTTATTTATTTTTAAATTTAATTCTCCTTATTACTATCAATAACAATGTTAAGTTCCATAATCTAACATAAACCCTCTTTCACAATGTATATCATATATTCTTTTATTACTAGTTTACTAATTTTTTCTATCCCTTTAATAAAAAAAATTTTCTCATAACCTTGAGAATATTCATGTCCAATAAATTAGAAAGTCTTACTATTAAATATTATTTATAAGTATTAATATTTTAAAATCTACATTTTAACTACTGTTAATTTTCTATATTATATATTTATAGCATGAATAATTGGATTTTGAATTGAAATGTATAATTGTCAAAAATAATAATAAAAAAAGTTAAATCTACAAACATTAAAATGAAATAGATTTGTTGCTCAAACTCAAATACAACATAAATATATGATAAAAATTAAAGATAAAAATTTATCGCATTCGATCTTGAAGTTCATAATATTCTTCTCGGACCTCCCGATATCGAATCCTGGATCCATCCCTCATTAATATCATTCATTTTTTATTACTCTCTCTATTCTCGTTTATTTAGAGAAACCCTCCATTTGTCATTCCCATATCTAATTAATTAGATTTTATTTTATTTGATTCGGATTTCTTGTACGAAATGTCATTTTCAATACGTCTAATGGATTTTATTACCAACGAATGACTGAAAAACATTATATTATGTTGGAAGATTAATTGAGTTACAATGTACCTCTCTTATGTCGTCTTTCTATTCCAATTTCACTCTCTTATGTCTTTTATGGTACGAGTTGTATCCGTCCGTGACATAAACTCGTCTTTAGTAAGGCCACAGGATGGAAACGACTAGAAATACGTATGATGGGTGGCAATTGAGAGAATAAGAAGAAAAAATTGAAAGTATGGGAAAATATTTATAGGATATTCTTTTAGTCCATTTCAAGTGTCTCATAATGAAATTTGATTTGATCCATTTCAATTGTCGTTTTATGAAATCCATACATATTTGAACTCTTTTTTTTTCAGTCTCATCCTTGCATTTATTTCAATAAATATTCAATTTTGAATAAATATTTATGACTTTTAAAAATAAATAATGGATAGATCATAGACATGTGATTTTTTCTATCATTAATTATTTTCTAAAAATTTGCAACTTTCATTACGAGATACTTAAAGTGGACCGGAGGGAGTACTCAATTACGTTCCCACACTAAATTATTCATAGAAATTTTAATAACTGAGTTTAAACATTAAATAGACAAATCAACTCAATCAAAACGTGAACAAATTGACTCAATTACACACTATAATATGAGCTTGAGGGAGAATGGGGAAAAGATTGAACCCACAATCTATTACGAGTATAAATTGAAAATGCCATTTTATATGTGATGTTGAGATCTTGACCAAGAATAGGAGGATTGGGAAAAATAATTGAACCCGATATTATTATAAATAAATTAGAATGTCATTTTTCTATGTGATGTTGAAAATATTTAAGAGAATCCTGACCAAGTATAGGAAGATGCATGAACCAAAATTTGTACTATATATTTGATTCAAGCTTTTGTACTATCAATTGCTTTTTTTTTTTTTTTTTTTTATGAAATTTGTACTATCAGTTCACCACTCGAATTTAGGCGTTGTAGTGGCGCAATGATAAAAAAAAAAAGGGGTAAATTTTGTTTATTTATTTTTATGGTTAATAATATAATTTTATTTATAGAATTTTGAGCACGCTAATTTGAAATATAAAATATGGATAAAGCTGTTGACATAAGAATTTTGTTCAACCCTATAGTAGTTTATTTTTTTAAGTATCAATAGGGAATTTTTTCATTATTTATCGAAATCGACAATATGATATAAAGAGTTCGATAATTGTCCTAATCCATTCGTTTTGAAATTGGCAATCAAGTGGACTAAGTAATTACCGGTTCTAGGTGTATTCATAAACGTGCAAGAAAGAAAATTAGTAGCTAAAGTTTTAATATTACCAATTACATTCCTACATAACAAAAACAAGGATCATGACTGTTAAGAGCATTAATGATGATGAGTGCATCCGGTTCCACAATGATCCGAGTAATGCTGATTGAAAGAGCAAGATTAACTACCATTTGAATGGCAATTGCCTCTGCTTAAGAGATATCCATAATACCTTGGTTGTAGAAGGATTGATGTATTGTGACATTCGCTTCATGATCTCGAATTATAGCCCTTAAGCCCCAACGTCCAGATGATTTAAACAATGATGCATCACAGTTCAGTTCGGAAACCCACCTGGGAGGAGGAGACCAAGCTCTTGGACTTTGATGATTCTAGATGGGTACTGATTACTAGGAATCAGTCTTTGAGCTTCGATAAAATCAGCTTGGATCTTTCGGCCAAGATTGACTGTGTGAGATGGAATGGTGCATTTAGAATCGGCCCAAACTTTGTTCCTGTTTTTCCATGTAAGCCAAAGCAGAACAATGACTAGAGGTTCATGTCCTGATTATTTAGAAATGAGTACAGTCTGAAAAAACCAGTCAAATAGGGATTCATACTCTGGTGTTTGGTGGAGTCCGTGGAACTTTATTACAGTTCAACAATTGACCGACGCACCAAAGCAATTTCTTATGGTTCGCTATAAGGACATGGCCAAGTAAGTATCATTCCGTGCATACATCAACGCCTTTTGTGAACATTTTTATTGGATATTTATATTTGTTTGTTTTCTTTGTATTCCAGCTGCTCCGAGCCCTGCTCTTAATGGTCATATTGGTTTGCTTTGAGCCTTTGAAAAAAGTGTGGTTATTCTAAAGAACTATTTGTAATTGTCAAAAATTTATCTATTTTTATAGCATGAGGTTCTAAAACCAACTGCAAATAATAAAAATACATGTGAAAATTAGTGAAATTTGTGTTATTTATAGCTAATGATATGTTTGGTTCATAGCCTTTTTTTTTAATATTTTTTCATTTAGAATTCACCAATCCATTTTAATATATAAAATAATAAAAATATAAAACTATATAATTTTTTTATTTTATAATATAAATTAAAATTATTATTAAACATATAAAAATATTGTAAACCAAAGACACCCTTAATCATAAAAATGACATATTTTATTAATCGTTATATTTTTCTTATTGATTGTTGATTTTAGAACCTTCTACTTTTTTTTTTTTTTATAATTATTCGTTATACCTTTATAGAGATGAAAAGAAACTACTATTTGTTTGAATCGTATTGTCTTGCTTCTTTTCAATTAAAAAAAATTATTTGGAGTATAAAATTTATCGTATATTTTTAATATTATTATACATTCATTTCTGCCGATGTTTATATTAAAGAAATCACAACTACTCATGTATAATGCATAAAAAATAAAAATTCTAATGAGTAGTCTATTTAATATCAAATATATGTTTATACAGATGAATATCAAACAATATAGTTTAAGATGGATGGATGGAGTATTATACATCAAAAGTCCATTCCAAGGAAGGTTTTCCACATCTCCTCCTCCATGGTTCTACAGCTTTAATAAATCTCCTCCTCCATGGTTCTACAGCTTTAATAAATTTACTAAAGTAGAAAGTTCTTTACCGCATTTTAAAATTAAATTGAAGAGTCGAATCATATTTTTTTTTAAACATCAAGGACCAAGGCTTTCATTTTAAGATTAAGATTTTAAGAGCGATTATCGTTAACAAATTAATTCTTATAGCAAATACAGTTTTAATCAAAATTGTGAAACTGAGATCGCTAGAATTGTAGATGAGAATCATTAAATTATTCTATCTACAAATTATTAAAATAAGATAATTATAATCAAATCTTGAACCTTTTATTAAATATATATCCTTTATGTATACTTCTTTTAAAATAAATACACAACAATTTACGACATACCATTTTAAAATCTTAATTTTATTTAACAAAACTTAGATGTTTGTCTTTATATTTGTGATATTGGTGTTTTTAAAAAAAATTATATGGAAAATAATAGTCCACATCATTCATTATAGTCACGTTAAAAATAACGTGAGAATTGACGTCAATTAATCAAAGTCAGTTAAGGACTTACTTTACTGCCACTATCATTTTCTATTCCTGACTAGTTCTGCCGCCACAAAGAGCCTGACTTAAAGCCGCCGAACTTCGTTGCCCTTGGCATCAAAGAGCAACGCTCCGTTGATCAGATGAAACTTGAGAGAGACCCTTTCTGCTAATGGCCTCGACACGTTAGTCATGGACGATACCATCATATCTAAATGGTTACTTATAATTAATTTAGTATTCACTCTTAATTTGGATTAATTAACTAATTAAGAATAATTTGTTCTTAATTGTTACTGGGACTTGTTGTTTTATGGGGTGGTTAGTGGTGGATGAGTGTCCTGTTTGTGGCAACAATTTAGAAAATGACGGTCGGAGCTACAAATGCACTGGAAGCCTGAGCGCGTGGTATTCATGAATCTTCACCACGACGAATCCTCCAAGGAAACATGAGCCTGTCAAAATACCCGATTCAGTCCTCAAGTGGACCGATCCTGATTTGGTGAAGAAATACCAAGATTCCAGTCGCAGACCCCAATTCAATCGATCGAATCTCTAGATTTGCTTGTGGTTGTATGGAGAGTGCCGGAGTCAGGAGACATCTGAAAAAAAAAGGACTATATAAGAGTCCATTTTATTCCAACCCACTCAAAACCACTCAAAACCCATCCAATCCATTTTAATGGATGTATATAAAAATCCACTTTATTCCAACCCATATCTAGAGGCAACCCAACTCAACCCAATCCAATTAATTTGGAATGAATTTGTAAAACATTTTTATTTCGTAATAAAACTATTATTTTCAAACAATAGTTGATTAACTCAACTCAAAATTCAAACCTAATATAAAAAAATGCCACCACCACTACCACCACCACCACCCTCGTCAGTCCACCCACTACCGCCACCACCACCCTCGCCAGATCATCCGCCACCATAACGCTCGTCAACAACGACCTCCGCCACCTCTCTCGTAAAATCCCAAACTGTGCCGACTCAACGCCGCCGCCACCAGATCCCATCTCCTCATGGCTAGTCCTTCTTCCACCATCACCGTCTCCTCTCTCTATCTCTCTCCCCCATCAAATAGAACCACCATCACCAAGTGCCGCCACTCTCTTGATGCTCCGCCCGTCACCTTCCTCCGCTGATGAACCTCATCTTCAACTGTCGACCACAAATAGGGACGCCGACCTTCACTCCACCTCTGCCTGAAATTCTGTTGAACTCGTTGCTGGTCGACGGTCACTGTGAGTCGGAGAGGAGAAGAAAATTGAAGTCTCTAGTAACTTCATTAGAAATTAGGGATCGCATTCTATTAAAAGCATTGTTTGCTCCGTTAAGTTCAATTACACAAATTTTGCTTTAGTCCGTTAAGTTATTTAACACTTGTTATGTTTTGTTCTTTGATTTAGAGGTTTTATTTTGGGTTTGGTTTATCCAAATTTTCATTATTATAATCCAAACCAATCCAAATTAGTTGGAATGGGTTGAAAATCCAATATTTGGTTTGATGGTAAAAATATTCCAACCCAATTTCAATGGTTTGGGTTGAAATTGGTTTTCCAAATCCAACTTACACCCCTAGGGGTGACGAGATTTGTCGGAAGGAAGGCAAAAGTTGAGTGAAGATTGGATTTCATAGAGAGAATCGATGTGGATAAGGGTTAACGGAATGCTAACGTGGTGCTTTTCTATCAAGTGCTAAGTGTGATTGTATTTTTCATATGTAACAGGACAAACATGTAAAGACCAACAGCTAATTTTTTTCCAATTTTATTTCCTAGTAAGAATGGTTAATGATAAGCAGGATTGTATAAACATATAAATTTATAATGATAATTATTTACAGGGAAAAGAAAAAAAAATATAAAAAAAAAAAACCTTGGGCTTAACGGTCCATTTAAAAAAATAAAAAAATGAACGGGCATTGCCCTCTTTTTTTATGATGGACAAACAGTTGGTCAACGTGTCGGTCAATGAGTTCACATGGATTGTTTATGCTACATGTCAATTTATGATTCATCCACGTGTCGCCTTTTTGCCACATGTCACCAAATTTTTTGTCATAATCAACATTTTTAGCAACATGTCACATCTACATACGTCTATATCATCATCAGTGCCACATGGTACTCCACCCTTCGGGAGGTAAGTCGAAATTTTTTAACCGGCATTGAGTTTTTGGTACGGTTGGGTTTGGCATGTTTGGTCTAGGTTCCGGATCAACCCAAACCTTTGACCTTTTCTAGCTCATCCCACCTTAAAATCGCCATTTTAAAAATGATTGTGGACAAAATAGGAGTAGAATTAGTTTGGCGAGCTTCATTACGCATAGTCAAATCAAAATTTCAACTCAACTTTAAAGCCGATGTATAGTAATCCCGGATGAAAATATGTGAAAAATATATTTTTTTAATTGAATAGAGTTAACTCAATTGAGAGAGAAGAAAATTTGATTGGGACTTGAATTTACGAAAGAAGATAACAATTAACAGGTTTGTGGAAAAAAAAATCTTTTGTAATAATGAGATCGCTAGAGTCGTAGGTGAGGAGAGTATCCAAAATAGTGTCCAAGAATTTACACGTAGGACTATCCAACAAATTTTCTCTATTACATAAAAATTTTTGGCTACTGATCTAGTACAATTTTGGTCAATACTTTTGTTGGAGAAAGTTGGGTCAAACCAACTTTGAACAAATATTATGTGAGTTCCTATTAAGCAATTTAATTCGGTTAATAAGCCGAATGTATTCTCCATTGTGAGGAGATGAATCTGAGATATTTATAGGTCATATTTGGTATGGAGTTGAATATGAAATTGCTAGTCAAAATACAGTCATTTGAGTTGTGTAATCATATTATGATAATGCTCAAATGATCAAAGCTATTTAAATGGAAAAATACAAGCTGCCATAGATACGAGAATTATGGCAATAGAGTTCGATGGACTCAGCGTGTGGGCTTTGGTATGAGTTGGGTATTTGATCCACAAATCAAAAGTTTGATGAGATTATTTGCTCAAAATATTTGAAATAAATTTCCCACATGTGTTTATCGTGTTATTATCATTTATTTTGTGGATTGGGTTTGTGAATGCATGTTGTGAATACATATTATACCAAAATTAAGTTGTCACTTTTTGACCATAGGACTTCTAGATGTAAAAAGATAGTTTATCATCTAAATCCTAATTAGAGGATCAAAAGAAGAATGTTAGGGTAATCAACGACTTACAATTATCGAAACAATGAAGGATTGATGACATGGACCAGCTACATGCTAGGATCTCTGATGTGGATTAGCATAACTATGAAAATAAAATCAGACGTAGCAGAGGAAGATCAAATCAAGGATTATAACCAACACGAAAATTTCTGATCCTTGAAGACCACGATATTATAAAAGGAAAGAAGGTAAGAATCGGAATAGTATCAAATCGAATCTCAATTATCTTTTTCATTACGATATGAGTGATGATCAAGGCAAAGGAAGATATAAATAGAAGACAATCGATCAACATGAGTTCTTTGCACAAACAGAGCACGAGAAGGAGATTAAATTAGAGTGACGTCCATTTCACTCTAGACTTCGTTTGTTGTCGTAGGTTATCCAGATTCAAAGAGTGGTGTGAAGAGATCGAGAGTACTTAGCCGGTCCTAGGTCTAGAATTTATTTAAGAGATTAAGAAAATTACCATACAAAATCTTGACGTGTGGCTTATACATGTATCTAAGTAGTTTGTAAATTACTCTCCCTATTGTAAGAAACTTCTACCCGGCCCTTTGGTCTGCAGACATAGGTGTTGGCTATTTAATGCCAAACCGCGATATATCTTTTAATTGAATAAATTTAAACAAACTTGTTATTTTTTTCGTACTGAATCTCTCGCGTTCAATCTCTACTATTCTTGTGTATGTTTAATCTATTTTGTGCCAAAAACTACAACGTCTATATGCTCCAACAGTTTGATCTAATCTAAGAGAAAACTGTTCTATCCATCTAACCGCATTTCTCAAGTCTGAGCAAATATGTATTTGTTTCAGGATTGTTGACGCATCTCCCAAATCGTAACAACTGGTCGAGTTTCTACTCGTTGAGGTGTTACATCACTTAATTCAAACCTACACGCCTAACTCATTATTATTTGTTTGATTTGTTTATGTCTCCAAACCTCGACACCAATTTTTGAGAGACTTATCATTTTATACGTCAGTAGTTTAATCAGTTTAACTCTAATAGTTAAGATTGATTCATTCGATTAAAGACTCTAAAGCACAAACTCATATATTTAGAAGAGACTTTCAATCCAGACAGTTCATAGCACAAAGCGATCCATTAGGTCTTTAGATCAGCAGATCTATAGATCCACACATCGACAACTGTTGTTGACATGTCTGATTCAGTGATCATTCAACTAAGTCAGATCTGAAGGTTCTGGTTCAGTATCAACTCAACTGAATTAGATCAGACAGACACTAATCCAGTTTTTAATTGATTGGGTTGGTTCGACACTTGAATTAACTAACTCAAGAACAGTGAGACAGAGTTAGTTCAACACATAGAAACGCTAAGTCACGGTCTATATCGTCATTAGAGGGGAGGACTTAGGCATCATCAACTTACTCAACTGAGGTGCATCATCTGGAGCTTAAGAGTTAATTATAAGTTAAGGTTCAGTTCCTATTAAATTAACTCTACACTATTCATAGCACTTAGTTTATCAGCAGATAGTAAGTTGATTGTAAGTACTGGTCCAGTTGCTACTGACCAAGTACTATTTATCTTTCATAGTTTATCTTACTCCAAATTATTGTCAGGTTATTAGATATAAATTGTGTTGAATTTTGCAGTACTATTGCTTTTACAGTTATAAATACTTTGATTGTTTATCTAGTAGTTTAACTATTTTAATAGTATTGTTTGTTCATCCGCTGCTGTTTAATAACTAGCTTAAGAATAGGATTTCATATCTGTGTGTTGAATTTATTCTTAAGTAGATCTTTTGTACATCTGATTAAATCACTTCGATAAAATTGAGATATATTTAATCGATTATCAGATCAGGTTTGAGTAGTAACTGGTTAACTTGCCTCTCGGGTGACTTAGTCGAAAAGAGTTAGCGCTATCAAATTTCAATTCGCATCAGAGAAGGCACCATAATGTAATTCGGTGAGATCAAGTCCTAACCATCATGAAGTCAACAATTCAACTGGTAGCGGAAGGAATCCTTAGACATTTCGGATGTCTATATTGGATTAAATCACTTATCGCTTGTGAGGCACGTGAACTCGAAGACACAATCCAGGCCATAGAAGATGAAGTCACGGTAGAAGAACCTATTGAGTATAAAGATTACAACCGGTATCTTGACAGTCGATGTTCAAAACACAAGACAGAAGATGAGAACATCCTGAACAAAATAGTTCCAAGAAGATCTGGATTTATGGTACTTGCTGATAAAAGGATAATGAAGATCATAAGAGAAGGTATTTTACTTCTAAGAGACAATGTTAGCTTAGAAGGTGTACTTTTAGTCAAAGGACTTAAGACAAATCTAATCAACATTAGTCAACTATGTGATTAAAACCTATTTGTCAGCTTCAATAAAGATTCTTGTAGGATCTACGACAACAACAATAATCTGATTATATATGGAGACAGATCTGACGATAACTGCTCCAAGATTATTGACAAATATGATCACTGTGTAAACAGAAGAGATCGTGTAAATATACACAACCAACTTGAATGCAACAGTCATAGAAGAAATCAACATCGAAGGCACTTTAGGAAAGAAGAAAAAGCATTCAAAAGAGAATCAGATTCTCATTTGGGATACGTGGATCGAGTTGAAAATCAAGTTGATCATGATTCCAGGAGCAGAAATAGAAGAAATCGCAAAGGAAAAAGTCCTTTCTCAAACAAAGATGACTCGACAAATGAAGGAACTTTAGCACACTATAGGAAAGACTCAACTAGAGATATTAAGAGAAGGAGAAATATCAGAGAACACGCTATGGATGGTGAAAAATACTACTTTCAGAATCTTCATGATATACGTCCAGATAAAGATACACCAGAAGTTATATGGATATCATGGCTCAAGAAAAAGTTATGGTCAAGATTCATGACCATCATTCGAAAGTCAGAAGCTTCCATACACTTGGAAACAAATATAGAACTTAAAAACTCTAAAGGTTTACAAGCAAAGAATGAGCCAGAACAGAACAAAGATGATCAAAGGAAATGTTGTTGCATAAAACTGCATAAGCAATCAAGCAAGAAAGTACGAAATATCAGAAGAGATGGAACATCACCAAAAAGTTCAGACACAGGTCATCTTAATGATCTGAATAAAACTCAACCATTTGATAACAAGCGCCAGGAAGAAAATGGTTTAGAAATGACAAAAGTAATAGAAGTAGATTCACATGACAAGAAAAGACAAATTGAAAAGGATTTAACATCTCTTGTGCCTAGAGAAAGCTTGGAATCAACAAGTAACAATCGTTGTGATCTTGAAAATTTCAAATGTTCCATTATCATGCAAATAAATACAATAAGAAAAGATGTATTTGAATATCTTGGTCATCATTTTCATGAGCATGATAAAATTAGAAGGGAGCTTGATTCATGAAAGCAAAATCATAAAAGTTAGCGTTTCTTTCAATGTGAGAGTTTTCCAACATCCAAATCATAAAAGTTGTATTTTTCAGTTTGCATCTTGGTAAGTTTTGAGAGAGTTTGGCGACTGAAGTTCTGGTGGCCTATCCTTCGCATCTTCTAGCATCCAGAAGGCGTGAAACCGTTGTATTTTGGGAGATGGTTTCCATCAGTGTTGAGCGCTAGAGATAACGCGACAAATACAACTTAAGAAAAACGTTAATTCATGCCTCGGTTTTGTATCGTTTTCCTTCGTTTATTTCATATTTCGTATCTTGCATGTTGTGTGGTTTGATTCTGCTGCTGTTGTTGAGATTTCCTTAGTGTGAGAATCTATGGCAAATATTATCTAATAAAATTCAGATGAATATTCAGTAGCTATATTGTTAGAATTGTTATATACCATTCACATGTTATAAAATCTCTAACAATTTTATCTTTCATACCCTCCTACAAGGACTTGGCCAAGAATTTCTCTTGCCTACTTTTTCAATACTTTTTCATTAATTTATTAATACTACATATACAATTTGATAAATTTATGAGTTACATATTAAAAAAAATTCATGAGTTAATTATCAAATTCAATTAACTATAATATGATTGTTGAAGATGAGAGGCACGCACGTTTGTGATTTTGGGCAACTATGCATTTACGATAATGTAGCCGACGAGATTTAACCGTCGGAATTGGATGAGGAAAATTTTATTAAATTTATATCCAAAAGAGTTTGTAAGTTCGAGATACACAACAATACCGATCCAAAAGAGTACAGAAATTCGGGATGAATAACAATATCGACAAACCATATTTAATTTAATTTTGATAATTATAAAAATATATAACAAATTATAAAGAATAAATAATAATATTTTGTTGATACAATAATTTAATATTTAAATAATAGACTGATGATGTATGAATAAAAAGTTAGGCAAAAGAAAGTTGGTCAAACTATTATAACAAGTATGTCTAACTTTTGATAATTGCCCAAGAAATTTCTGTCTCTGACAATGTGTCGCAGATGTCGTAGATATCGCAATTTTGGGTCAAGAATTCTTGGACATTATTGTGGATACTCTTAAAATATTTTATTGGCAAATAATTAAAGTAAGATAATTACAATCAAATATGAACATTTTATTAAATGAGGAGGGATACTCTTGTAAGAGTAAATGACTTAATCATATTAAATGACTTAGGCTCTATTTGTTTGGACTTAATGAATCTTAATACATCTGTTAATCTTAATGATTCAGATTTTGGCCCATTAAGAGTGTTTGTTTTTTAATTAAAAAATCCACTTATTATCTCTGAAAGGATCTTATCTATTAAGTGACACTTTCCCAACTTAATAGAATTCAGATGTTAATTAATCACTATAATTAATTAGTTAAAATATTTTTTTTTCTTGCTGTACCAACTGCACGTCTTCACAAACCCAATAATTAATTAGTTAACATAGTTTTTTAATTAGTTAAAAATATAATTAAGATATATTCAGATTTTTAAAAAACAAACAGTTTTAATAAATCTCTATTCAGATTCAGATATCACATCTTAATATTCAGATGTGTATTCAGATTCAGACATCTTAATCTTAAAAAAAAACAAATGCACCCTTAACCTCTTACTTAATCAAGTTAACTCTCTGTTATGTTGGAAATCCTATATACACAAAATAGAAACTGTTATCTTTTTTTTTTCCTTCAATCTCACAAACACCATGAAACCCAATCCACGAAAAAATTGAATCTAATAGTGCCAAAGAAAATGCAAAACTAAGTCATAGGTAAACAATCTGTAATTACCAAAATCGAATTAATTAAATTTGTAGAATTAAAAGATCAATAGAACTCTCCTAGCAATGCATCGAATTATTGAAAACAAGTAGAGTACTACACAACTCTCCACTTAATCAAACTCCATAAGAAAAAAGCACGTAATGGAGATTGATTGAGTATAGTTAATTCTTAAATTCCAAGTCGTTGACGGAAAATGGATCGGAAATGAAGGTAGCTTGGAAAAACCAGAATATGAAAGGAAAAAAAAATTTTGTTCATAAACTCCAAATTAAGCAACCGGTTGGGTTATCGAAAATAGTGGATTAATGGAGATGAAGGTGGCTTGGAGAAACCAAAATATATAGGAAAAGAAAAGGCGGAAGGAGGTGAGTAACGGGTGGAGATAATTAAGTAATAGGATTAACGACAAGTTAAGTCATTTAATAAAATAAATCTTCACTATTGATTTAATGAAGGATCTACGATTAAGATCGTGTTGTAACTCTTTTACATTTACACGGTGTAAGAGTATCCCTCCTCTTATTAAATACTCCCTCCATTCCATATTGTTTGTCCAAAAATACCTTTTCAAAAATTCCAAAATATTTGTCCATTTATAAAACCAATATGAATCTTTACCATATTACTCCTCATCTTACAATTTTCAATGACAGCTCAAATATTTAGTAGGGAGTAGACCAAGATTAATATTAAGGGCAAATTAGTCAAAACATACATATTTATTCACTATCTTGATTTGTGTGAAATTGAGTTTTTGGACCAAAAATATGGAATAGAGGGAGTATACAACTTAGTGTCCGTATGACATGACTTTTAAAAGACTTTTAAGGTTTGAAAAAATAACTTGACTGTTTGATTGGATAAAAAATTGTAACTTTTCTATAAAATCCACCTTAAATAAACCAACTTTTAAAAAATGTCAAATTATTACTTTTGTGAAAAAATAACTTTTAAACCCAAAAATCCTTAAAAAGCCATTTGCTGTCATACCGAACCTTAATCATTTACATTTACTTCTTTTAAAATACACACCTAAAAACTTATGACCATTATAAACAAACAAAAAAAAAAAAAAAACTTATGACTTCCCTAATATAACCATTCTAAAATCTCAACTTTATATCTCACTAAGAATGTTTAATGATGCGTGGATTTTTTTTTTCCTAATACGAATATTCTTTATCAAAAAAGAAGAAGATTATTTTATATATAAAAAATAGTGTTAGAATTATATAGAGAATTGAGATATCTTCATTGTAAATCCTTATAATAAGATATAGTATGTTGCGTCTGCTGTGAAACCTCTCAGTGTGGAAACCCCCACAACCTCTTATTTCCATGTTTTATCGCCCCTACTCTTCCTGAGCCTCCCTTCACCACTATTAGCTCTTCACCTGAAATCAATCATCTAGCCCCAAAACCTCCTTCAGCCTCCAAATCACCTGATTCTCCATCCCCGTCCTTTTCCTTCCCTGTTCCGCCCCATTCCTTCCCGATCCGGAACTCTCAAAATTCTGCTCATACCGACTTTGGTGCTTCCTCTTTTAAGGCTCATCCCTCCTCTACTCCTAGGCTTCTAATCTACTTAGAAAACTTTCTCTCTGATTGGAATGCTTTTCATTTCAGGCGAATGATTAGCAAGTTCATTCCTATCTCTCAGATTTTCATCGCTCATAGAGTTAATTTTCGGGCGCAAAGATTTGGTTTCCTTAAACCGACGTTCTTTGATGATATTGAGGAGCTTATTGGATTACTGAATGATCTTTGGATTAGTGGATTCAAGTTAAGGGCAAGTCATGCAAAGAATGTTCCTCAGGTCAACCATAATGTTAACCCGCGTCCTTCCTTGTAAAGTCTCCTCGTATGCCAACCCGTGATCATTCTGAAGTGTTTAAGAACCCTTTCAAATGGCAGAGATCTAGTGAAACTCTTAAGGCACCATTAATTATCAGCACTTCCGAAGAGATTCTAGAATGGCTGAAACGGAGCATGCTTGGAGTTATGAAGTCGTTGGACTTTCTGCCGAAGCTTAAAAGCTTATTTGAATTCCATGGCTACGATGTTGACATTAAACCCCTAGGAGGAAATGAGGTAATCATTACTTTCCCAATTTCGAAAATGTTTGATCGGGCTTTAGGCTCCGATGTAGCGTGGATTTGGGACTATTTCTCTGTTTGGAGACCTTGGCAGCCCCAGGATATTCCAAATGGTAGGTTCATGTGGATTAGGTTGACAAATATCCCGTTACATGTTTGGTGTCGTGAGTTCTTTGTCAAAATTGTTAGTTGTTTTGGGACATATATATGCATGGGAGATGAAGCCGAACGGAAAACAAGATTGGATGCATCAAATGTTGTTGTCCATGTTGCATGTAGAGCAAACATCAAGAGGACAAATGTCGTTCAAGTCCGTTTGGAAGTGTATGAAGTTAATGTAGATGAAGATTATAGCCAAGATTCTCTCGACCTTAATACGATTAACTTTAAGGAGATCTTCGTGGACAAATCTACTTCAAATCCATCCCTTAAAGCCGTTAATAGTTCGGGTTCGAGCGAAAAAAGTGATGAACCTGAAGCTCAATCCCACAGTATCCATGTGGAAGATAACGAATCAGAAAATCTAGAATTAGCGGACCATAAGAAGACAAAGAACTTGGAATCTACATATAAAGAACCTTCTATCGCTACAAATGCAGAGAAACAGTACAATAGCGCTGAAATTCATGGCTCCGATATAAATTTAAGTCTAAAGCGGAATCCCTTATTCAAATTGGTTTAGACAACGATCTCTTCATCAGTCCACCTTATAATAGAGAAAGTGTTGTCCACGCAGTAATCGAGTTTTTATCGAAGAATCGTGATTTTGATTGCTGAATATGGTGCCCACAATTTTACTAGGGATCTTTTTCAGCCCTATTGGATTGTTTTCTCTGCTTTGATTGATGCTTTTTGGTATTTTATGGTGCCCCTCTGATATATTGGTTACCATGTTAGTTTTTTTTGGAGTACTTTGGCAAGCTTGAAGGATCTCTCTTTATGCCTAGCACATCTTTTTTTTTTTTTTTTTTTTTTTTGTCAACATTGGTGCTGCTGTTTACTGCTTGGTCTCTACATCCTTTTTGAGCTCTGAAAGTCTTGAGGTCGAGTCATCTATAAGCTTTTGAATTATTTTCATAGTCTTATCATCTTTGTTTCAGATTGTACTCTTATGTTCATGGTTATTGCTTGAACTTCTCTAGACTCTGTCTAGCTGTAAACCCTTTATAAAAAAAAAAAAAAAAAGATAATAGTATGAAGTCTTCAAGAGTTTATCAGCAAAGTTTCCAACAAATTACAACCTTCATTATATAATTTTACTAAAATATCAACGTGACGTGATATTACTTATTTTTATTTTTTTTTGAAAGGGACGTGATATTACTTATTGATAGACGCGATATTATAAAACACATACAATATAAATTTTTCTATTAGCTAGATATATTAATTTTTAGAGGAGTTCGTGTATCGCAAAGGGGTGTTTAACACTAGTACTAGTAAAATGAAATAAACTTAGTCCAGCAATTCAAGGTAAAATAGTTGGCCAGGGAAACTTTTCCAACAGCTCTGTTCTGTACAACGCTTCAACTTGAGATGTATTGGTAAAATACAGAAGCATATTTCGATCCAATCAATGCTTTGAAATAACTAAAGGATACGTGAAGATTGATAAACCAATTGATAACGATCCATCTCGTCTTAATCAATAGTAATAAATTACTTACTTAACCTTCGTGTTTTGATGTCAGCAGACTGGAGACAATCTCATCCCCAATACCTTCCCCCTCCCTCCATCGGATAAGATTCTCATGATCTTCTTGAACGCAAAATGCACGCAATTCGACAGCACGATCCAACAAATTACTTCATAAACGAAATGGAAAGCCCACGAATTCGACGACAAGTCATCGCCGTTCCAATTATTCCCGTCGAAATTCCACCTCCCAGAACCGCCGCCGCCGCCGAATGGCCCATTAAAATCACCGCCGCCCGAATCTGCTCCGTCTTCCTCCCCGCCGGTCCCGCGTCTCCTCCTCGTTCGCCGCTTCTTACGGAGGCGGGTGCAGGAGAGAGCTTGGCAGGAGCTTCTAGTCGGTCTTACAGGAGACGGAGCTAGGGCATCGACGGCGGGAGAAAAAGCCGCGGAGGAGATCTTCAGGAATTCGGTGGCGGTGAATCGGGACGAAGCTAGGCCGTACGTGGTGGCGATAGAGAAGCTGTCGGCGACGAGAGAGAGGTCCATGATCGAGAGGTAAAAGGAAAGTTTGACAAAAACTGAAAGGAATAAAAATCAACTGAAAGAAGAGTTTGTGTGGTTCACGCAAACACGTGTTTTCTTTAGACCAAACGTGGGCCGGGCCTTTATTTGTAAAGCTACGCTTCGCTCCAATTTGAATTTTGCTAATACTACAGTTTCTGCTGGGATTGTTTGTACTATTTATAACAAAGGAATTAATCCTAATTTTAATCGGATTAGGAATGATTCAAATTGAAAATTGAATTGAATTCAAAGTCTATTAGTTTCAATCGATTTAAAATTAAAAATTTTCTTATTATTTACAAGATTTTTTAAATAATAGAAAAAGATAATTGGTAGAATTTTATTAAAGATCATTATGTTGTTATTATTTTTTGATTTTTTTCATTAGAATAGAAAAAAATATTAATATCATTAATTTAAAATTATAATTTTAAATTTAATTAAATTTAAAATTATAAAATATATGTGTCAAATTACTATTTGTTGATAAAATGTCATGTGTCGGATATTGATTTGAGAATAAAATTTACAATTTAATTTATAATTGAATTTGTAATTGGACAGATTTAAAAGTGGAAAAGTCTCGTTATCCTCACTTATATCAAATATTATTTAAAAAAAAAATTAAATATTCATTTTATCTTTTTTTCATCCCACGTTCTATACACTTGTACATCATACTGTATTTTTCATTCACTCATCCACCAAAATCCAAATTAATTATAAATTATATTTTCATGTACAAACTATTATTGATCATACATTTATTTATTTATTTTCTTTTTAAAGTTCGGAATGATTTATATTGTTCATATATTATTATCGTTTTATAATTTTATGCTAATTAAGAATGATAAATTTTGAGGATTGATTTCGTTTAAATGAATGTTTATATATATATATACACACACTTTTTGTTTTTAGGTTCTAATGTGGACTAAATTAAAATATTAATTTTTATAAAAGGATACTCTTGTAATTTTATTATTTTCTGGAAATTTTGAGCCTTCTCTGCTTAACCTTCATCCAAACACAATAAGATTAATTAATTGAACTAAACCTTTTTCTACCCTACTTAACCCTCCTTGATGAACTTTATTTAGGGTCTGTTTATTTAGACTTAATGGATCTTAATACATCTTTTAATTTTAATGATTCAAATTTTGACCATTAAGAGTGTTTGTTTTTTTATTAAAAAATTCACTTATTACTTCTAAAAAGATCTGATCTATTAAGTGACACTTTCTCAACTTAATAGAATTCAGATATTAATTAAACACCATAATTAATTAGTTAAAATATTTTTTTATTTTATTCCTAAACCAACCAAACGTCTTCCTAAATATTCTTCTCTGCTCATCTTCACGGCACACAACCGTCAATGGAGCTGTTGAAACGCGCAATGCCTCCTTTACTGCACTTACATGTTCAGGATCTATAGACACATGGTAACCATCATTTAATTAGAAATTGCAGATAACAGTAGGCGCATAATTAGCAGAAATGAGATGTCATTTGATCTGACCTCTTGTATTCCAATTCAATCTAGAAGTGATGTTTGTAGTCAATTTCCGCGACGGTGGCTTGGGCAAGATCACAATACGTTTTCTTTTTCTTGTGAAAACAAATACTAGAATATCAAAATGAACCAAACTGGACGTCGGTTGAAAAAATAGAAGCAATGAATGATTTGGCTGACTAACTCACATTAGGGGATTGATTTGGGCTTGTATTGACGCATCTGCGAGGGGATTTCCATCTAACCGGAGTAGAGATCGGGTTGACCTCCATGAACACCGCGTCACTGTATTCGTCATCAGATATAAGTTTCCGTTTTACGTTGCCGTTAGATCGGATGACATCAGAGCCGGTCTTCGTAGATCGAACTCCGGCAAGGATTTCCTTGCACGAAGACGATTTGCTAAATATTCAACGAAAAACAACAAGAAAAAAATTCGGAAGAAGCACATGGAACTAATTGGACAATTGAAGATGTCCGGTTTATGGAAAATTTGCAAAACGACATTGCGCTTCAACTTATGCAGAGAAGAATCAATAACTGAAAATTTAATATTTTTAACTATTTATATATAATATTATTAGGAGTCTTTTTAATTCTTCTTGATCATTTCAATAATTGAATTTTACTATCAATTTTTTTGGTGTTATTATTTAATATGATCATTTTTTAAAGAAAAAAATATAATTAAGATACATTCATATTTTTAAAAAACAAACAGTCTTAATAAATTTTTATTCAAATTCAGATATCACATCTTAATATTCAGATGTGTATTCAGATTCAGACATCTTAATCTTAAAATAAACAAATGCACCCTTAACCCTCATCTTGAAATTTTGACATATGAATTTGTTTTTTCATTTATTATTTAAAAATTTATTTCTAATCAAATTATAATATCTAATTTATTTTTTTCAATTTTCTAATCAAATTTTTAATTCCTAATCAAAACTTCACTACATTCTATTTTCTTCTTCTTTCTATTTAAAATGGATATATATACATTAGTTTTTATGTATTGAAAGTTATATATATTCTTAACATAAATTTTGTATTTATCATGTATAATAAATCTTTCCAACGGACAGGACCACCAACAATTAATATAGACAATAAAAATAAATTTTCAATTTATTCTAATTATATTTTGATTTTCATAATCAAATTTTGACATGTGACTCTATATTTTATTCTATTTATTAGTTTAAAAGTAAAAATAAAATTATAATAAGATTATAACTCTTGCAATAAAGTACAAAATCATAATTGATTTATTATATTCCTAATTAAACTCAACTAATATTAGTTTTTTTTTTTTACAATTATTTTTTTATTAATAAGATAAATATTTATATGTTTGTGTATTATAATTTTAAAGGTACGGGCACAACAACTCAATATATAGAAATTCGACATATGATATTTTATTGATAAATAAAAATTTGACACATAAATTTTGAAACATCGAGTTTAATTATAATCAAGTTACAATTTTATGTAAATGATATTATTTTTTCCTATTTTAATTAAAAACCAAAACACAATAAAAATACAAAAATTCTTAATAAAATTCTACCAATTAACAATATTAAAAAAAATAACAAAAATAGTAAATATCCAAATTCCTTAAATACATAATAAAAAAACCACATACCACTACGCACTAAAATAAAATATTATTCGGAATAAATTTTTATCAATATGATTGGATATTTAATTTTTATTTCCTAATTAGTCAGTAGGTCCTTTCGTGGGACGGAAAGTCCGTACCTTTAAAAATAAATAGTATAAATATATTACAAAAATTATATAATAATTATTTGTATTAAACATTATTAAATCTATGTCAAATATTATATCAAAAGAAAATTATTTTAACTTTAAACCAATTAGAATTCTTTTGATTTTATTTCAAAATCTACAGTCCTATTAAAAATAAAAATTTATTTTGTTTGAAAAATAAAATATGTCCGTTTTAATTAATAATAGGAAAAAAAATATAGCAGATTTTTATTAAGAATAATAATTTAATAAAAAAATTTTAAAAAATAATATAAATTTTAATTTGATTAGGAATATTTTTCTTTACCAACATGCTCGTTTAAATAGGAAAAAAAGAAAATGTGCCCATTTTAACTAGGAATAGAAAAAAAAATATAATAAATTTTAATTAGGAAAAATTATCACATAAAAAAATTAGAAAAAAAAATATAGTATATTATAATTTTATTAGGAATATATTTTTATTGTGTTTTGATTTCCTAATTAGAATAGAAAAAATAATAGACTTAAAATTTTAATTTCAAACCTAATTAAACTCAAAGTTCTAAATGAGAAAAATAATTTAATAAAAAAAATTAGAAAAAATATATATTTATTATTTGATTAGGAATAATTTTTTTAACAATATGTCCGCTTGAATAGGAAAAAAATAAAAAATGTGTCTATTTTAATTACGAATAAGAAAAAAGAATATAATGAATTTTTATCAGAAAAAAATTATTTAATAAAAAATAGAAAAAATATAGTGTATTATAGTTTTATTAGGATTTTTTTAAAATAATGGATAGGAAATTGAGTAGGAATAAAATTATTATATTAAAAAAAAGTAATTGGTAGAATTTTATTAAGAATCATTATGTTTTTATTGTATTTTGTTTTCTTAATTAGAAAAGAAAAAAAAATATCATTGATTTAAAATTATAACTTGAAACTTAATTAAACTCAAATTTTTTATATACATTCGTCAAATTACTAATTGTTAATAAAAATCCATGTGTCGGATGTTGATTTGACAATAAAATTTATAATTGAATTGCAATTGAGAGAAATTGAAAAAATATCTATATAAGATTATTATTATTATTATTTCATGTTTGTACATATAAGTGATTGTAACTTATAATGACTTTTATGAGGCACATATTGAAATATGAGGTTATTGTTTTTTTTGGTGTTGAATAGAGGTGGGAACGTGCCGGGCCAGGCCATTCTTTGCGTAGGCCGGACCAAGCCTGTTAATGTTTATTCAGATCTCGGCCTAATCTATCAGCCTGATTGAATGCCTGAAAACAAAGCCTATAGACATATGAAAGCCTGTTAGTTACAATTTAGATTTTTTTAAATCATTTTCTTTTTATTTAATAAATAATTACTCTACACAACCGCCGTACACATCACCATTAAATCGCCACCACTTCCTCCGCCGTTCCCGTCGTCCGCCGCCACCACTTCCGCCGCCATTCGCGGTGACCTCGAGCCGTCCCGCAGGAAGATCTCTATCCACAACCGAACCGATTCCTATAAATACACATACAATATTGAATCTCCCTGTATACTAAAGATTACTACTACTATCATTTACTGTGACAAGAAATTAAGATGAAGCCTATTATCAGCGGTGGCAAGAAGGAATCAGCGACGATGAGGACGGTGAGCAGGGACGAAGAAGGCAAGAAGATGAGCGAAAAGCACGAATTCAGCACTCGAAACCCTAACACTCTCAAATATGTCGAGAGGAAACTCGCCAATAAAGGATTGCACCGCCTAGAGTGCCACCCAATTGACTGCCGCGGAGGAATCGGTCGCCCATCGCCGAAATCCAGTCACGGCGGGAAGTTTACATGGGAAGGACCTGAAGATGACGTCGAGAACGAGCTCGACCCGTAGCCACCAGATTTGGATGAGAAAGACCCAAACTATGCTGAGAGGTTGTTGACGAGCGGGAACTGGTGGTCGCAGAAGTTCCGGTGGCTAAAGCGAGTTGTTGGAACTGGTGGTCGAAGTAGTTGAATCTACTTTTATGAAATCGTAATCAATATGTATGAATCAGGCTTTAATGAATTTTATTAATAATAAATCAGGCTTTCGTTAATATTGGGCCAGGCCACAAATTTTATATCTGGCCTTTTTCATCACAATAGCCTATATTTAACTCTATAGGCCCGTTTACTTACGTTTTAAATTGGGTTAGGACAGGCCGATAATATGCCGAACCACAGGCCTTCGTTGGCCGGCCTGGCTCATTCCCACCCCTAGTGTTGAAGTAATTTAGTCTTTGTTCACTTTCATAATAGTTAATATTTTTTAATTATCGGCTACAAGCATATTTATTAAATAATAAATTATTAATAATAATATTATTATTTGATGATGAAAAAATAAAAATATTTTTAGTCTCTTTATTATAGAAAGAGATCGAGAAATTCTTGCAAAGTAATAGCGGGAGTTTGACCCATTTTAAAATAGTGTGATAACTTTTTTCATCATCTGACGATGGAGATGAAAAGTCACTATCACTATCATCAGTCAATTGTGTCTTATATGATCTATTATTGTTCTTTTTCTTTAGAGTATTAGCACACTCAATTCTTATGTGTCCATATCCTTTGCATTCATGACATTAAATCTTCTTTCTATAATCTTCATTCTCATTTTCAAAGGCAGCTGAAGAGTTGTCTTCCCTTTTAGATCTGTATCTATTTGGTTTCTTGTGCCGATTATTCATTCTTCTGAGTTCCTGATTAAGGTTCTTTGTGAGTAGAGGCAGAGATTCAATTAATGTTTCATTTGATTCTGTCTTTGTAGCTTGTGGTCCAAATGTTTCTACACTAAATGCTAGATTCTTCTCTCCTTATCTTTTCTCAGCCTTCTCCTCGTTCTTCAATTCATACGCGCTAAGATTTCCTATGAATTCTGCATATGGAATTGTACTCACATAACTTGATTCTTAATCTTTGATGTGAAGTCATCTGTGAGTGTCCTTGCAAGTTTGCTAACCAACATTTCATTAGGAATTGGTTCTCCTAATGATGATGCTTCATTTACCAAATCCATAATTCTTGCACTGTACATGCCAATGCTTTCTCCATCCTTCATTTGCAAGTTTTCGAACTTTGAGTGAACTATTTATAGCTTCACCTTTCTAACCTTCTTGGTTCCTTCAAATGTGGTTTGGAGAGTAAACCAGACTTCGTGTGCTATATGTAGAGCTGAAACTAAACCGAATATGTCTATTGTTATGGCACTGAATAGAATATTCACGATTCTTGAGTTTAGTTACTCTCTTCTCTTCTCGTCGTCACTTAGTTCACTTTCTTCTTTTGGTAATATTTTACCGTCAGTCAACCTCTTCATAGGCTTGGTCCATTTGGTGTCCCATTCTCGGCTTCCAATAATCGTAGTTATCACCATTTAGTATGGGTGCTAAATTAGGTGATGGTCCTAGTTCCATGATTTTATCCGCTTTAGGGCTTGATATTACGCTACTGCTGATACGGTATGGGGGCTTTTAGGTAATTTGGACCGTGCCGTCGTAGGCTCCTCCGGCTGGGGATTTGCCAGGTACGTGCAGTGACTCCGTTCATTTTGTGAGGCTACGCACTCGGGGGCAAGGACACCGCCGGCCTCGCCCTCCCGAAGAGGCCAAAGCGCCCAAAGCGGAGGAGACCTACGACCTCAAAGCTGTACAAGTCGCTTTCAGTACTGACAGTCCAAGTCAAACCTAAAGGTATCCTCTATATAAAGACCCTTCTCAGATGTCTAAAGTAAGCAGACAGACTTACACTTAGAGACACATAAGATATTAAGGGCATTTACATACTTTTGCTCTCTAGAAGCAGGATCATTCCCTCACTAGACCTGAGATCCACCACGTAGCCGCTCGATTTTGGGAGCAAGAATTCAAGACACCAGTACATTGATCAACTGCAGCCTCCCAGCATAAGAGAGGAAACGTACAACCCAACCAGACAAACGAGTAGACAATTTATCGACAAGTTTTATACAATGTTCCTTCTTCAGTCTAGTAGAAATAAGAGGTAGACCAAGATATTTGACAGGTAAAACACCCTCATAAAACCCACATAATTGCAATACATCACTTTTTTGCTCATAATCACCAGCGCTCAAGAAAATACAACTCTTCACATTATTAACATACAAACCAAAAACTTTCGAGAAAAGAGACCAACTGACCCTTAAGCCATCCCACTGAAGCCACATCCCCATTGCAAAATAAGAAAAAGTCGTCATCAAAACTAAGATGAGTAAGCTTTAAGTCAGCGCAACCCTTATGGTACCAAAACTGAGGAGGAGGAATCATTAAGCATATGGACATATACTCCATTACCAAGACAAAGAGTAGAGGTGAAATCAGATCGCCTTGTCTCACCCCCTTCTTCCCTTCAAAATAACCTTCCACACACCCATTAATCATTAAAGAATACTGTACTCCTCGCACACATGTCATCACCCACGAAATGTAGCGACTCGGTAACCTCAGTCTTAGTATTTCCTCCAAAACATCTCAGCTAACTGAATCGTAGGCATTTCAAATATCTATGTTGGAAGTACATTGTAGACCCCCCAAATCACTATGATAACTCCTCATTAAATCGTGTGCTACTAAGATATTATCCGTGATGGACCAACCTGCCACGAAATAATATATTTATTTAGTAAGATAAAATAAGAAAATGATTAAATTAATTAGAATTGACTATATTGATTTGAGATGGATTAAAATTAATAATTTTTACATTAAATCTTGTAGTAAATATATGTTAGTGGGGTGATTTTTAATGCTTAAAGAGTGCAACATTGCACTATATATAAAACCTTATTTTTTTTCAAACTTTTTAATTAAACTCTTATTTCTAATCAAAATTCTAATGCATTCAATTTTTTCATTACCATTCTTCTTAACTAAAACAGACTTTATGCAAGTTATGTAAAAATCATACATGACATGTTATTCTTGAGTTAAAATTTATAATTAAACATTTATAATTTTTATTAATTATATTTTGTTTAACCTGATTTTTTTAAAAAAAAATTATAATTCATACATAATATAACCTTCTTAAATATAACATATAATAAGATAATTATATAGCATCTATTTGATTTTTTTGAAAAAAAATATCTATTTAAATAAATTTTAAAAAGTAACTTAAAAAAAAAAGGTATACGTACGACTTATGGGCCCTTCATCTAAATAAATAGATATATATCTCAAGTCCATAAAAATATTAATTGAGTTGTTTCAATTGTAGATTTTTTTATCAAATTAAAATTCAACACATGACTTTTTATTGGTGAACTAAAATTTGACCTATGGAATTTTTTTTTTTATGTATCTTTTAAAAAAATTATTCCTGCTCAAATTATATACACTATTGTTTTCAATTTCCTAATTAAACTCTTCATAAGATTGCTTGCTCTCACCTGGTGAAATCATGGTCCGAGCAAGGGGGCAAATGTAGCGGAGAAATTTCGATGGCTGGCGCCGCCAATCTGTCACCCGGAGAAGGTCTGTCAGCTGGACGGCTCGGGCAGCGGCAAAAAAGTCCTGAAAATAAAGTACTCATTTCGGTTGACTTTATGGACCTACAAAATTATAAGCAATTAGAGTTATATCTTAAAAAGATGATTGTGGAATATCAAATCCCTTAACCAAATGATAAAATTCCTATATAATCGCTCTAAGATCACATCTCTAAACCCTAATTACAATCATAATCGCTATTCTATTCTATTGATTACAAAAAATAAGGAGTCCATCTTCTCTACGAGAGAAACCCATCGTCTGATTTTAGATTTTATATAAGATTAGGAAAAGAAAAATAAAAGTACTTATAATTTGACCATCATAACTTTAATAAACCTGAGAATATGTTTATAGAGATATTGATATATATAATAAAATAAAAAATATTGAAAAATATTGAAAAAGTTGAAAGTCAAATTGACGTGTATTTTAAGATAAAATTATATAGGTAAAATTAAGCACTTGGATCTCATGTTTACTTTGTTTGGATACATTGTCCTTTATGTTCCAATTCGGTTCCTTAGTCCTAACGTTTTTGACATTCTGTTAGGGTGTTTGGTCTCTCTCCCGTGACGTCCGTTAAAAATTCTGACCTGTCAAATTTGACCAATAATATTATGACACGTGGCATCTTACGTGTCTGATTATGCCATGTAAAAACTTTACTCAAGTTTATAAATTGGTACCTAAACTTTTTTTTATTACATTTACAGCCAAAATTTATCTAATATCTACCAGATTTAACTCAAAAAAAAATCCCAATAAATTAATTTTTTTTTTTTTGAAATCTAAAGAATTAATATAAAGAATTATATTTCTTTAAAGAAATATATGTAGACTTTATCCTCCTCAAAACACCATAATAATTCAACTAAACGAAGCCACAAATTTCCAATCAAGTCAATAATTCGAATTTCTTACAGATTATTGGTGGTGGTGGTGATAGGCTATCAATTTCTGGTGATTTGGCTTCAACAACGGGAATGGTGTAGTGGTGGTGGTTGTGATAGCTATTCCAGTGATTTGGCTTCGACTACGAACTTCCATTTTTTGGCCATGTTAGGTTCACTTTCGATGGTGGTAGCTATGGTTTTGGAGGTGGTGTTGAGGTGATGAAGAAGATGGGTGTTTGGCGAAAATTTAATCCGACCCGAGCAAATCCGTGTGGATTTGGATTTGATTATAATTTTTTTCTCAAACTCCAATCCAATCCAATCCGAAAAAAATGGATTGGATTGGATTGCTCGGATTTGACGATAAATATTTCTTAATTAATAAATTCGCACTTACGCATAGTCGGATACAAGAAAATGTCGATATTGACAACATCAAGAAAGTAGACAAATATTATATCAATAATACCAACATCTGATATTCAAAAAAAATAATAATACCACCATCGAAAACAAATTAACGTAAGCTCGCCTTGCTTATAATGAAGATCAAGCTCCACATCATCACTAATCGAGACAAACCACACTCGAAGACTTGAAATCTAAAAATAAAATACATAAGTTTGATCAGATTAATAAAATAAACTGGCTGAATTTCATTGCTACGATATTAAAATAGAATCCTATACCTAATTCTTCAAGCTTTTCGACATAATCAAGATATGCCCTTGTATCAATTTCTTCTTTAGATCGACTCCTCAACCAATTTTGGATGCTTATTAGAGCTTCAATAGTAGATAGATCTAATGAACTGCGAAATGGATCGAGCACTCGACCTCCCGTGCTGAATGCCGACTCTGATGACACGATCGAAATAGGAATATCCAATATGTCTCAAGCCATAGCAGAGTAAATAGGATACTTGACTCGATTTAATTTCCACCATAATAATACGTTAGAACCCTCAGCTTTCGGCTCAAGTTCATCCAAATCCATATACCTTTCATATTCTTGCTTATTATCTTCTATCTTTTACTTGTTTACTTCACTCTAAAATTCTTTATCTTCTTCGTCTTCGACAATATCAAAACCATGCTGCTCCACAACATCTGAATCAATCGTCCCTCCCTTTATGGTATAAATTTTCAGCTTGTAACTTTCAAACAAATCAAAGATGAGCTCCTTCAATTTTACAACAACTAATGTGCACGTTAGTGGCATCGTAAAATATCTTTAAAAATTTCACAAAAAAATTGTGCAAGTTTCCAATCATGTTTATCAGATTTACCTCGAACTTCCTCAAGCACTAATTCATATGCAGTATCATCTTCGGCAAGTCTACCGAATGCCTTATCAAATTTTTCAGTAGCTTCTAACATCTTGAAAGTAGTGGTCTAGCAAGTAGATACATCTAGTAAGACCTTTGCCTTTGAGGTAATGTTTGCCTCCTCAACACATGTTGAAAACTTTGCTTGTCTAGATGGAGATGAACGAACATACTTACATGCCGCCCTGATCTTAATAATTGACGGTTCCAACTCCTTTAACCCATCAGTAACAACCAAATTTAAGATATGTGCACAACATCTCATATGCATCCAATTTCCATCCATCAATGTAACTCCATTCCAGAAAGTCATGTTCTTAACCTAGTATGACACAACCACATTGTTAGCACTTGCATTATCAATGGTAACACAACAAAGTTTAGTAATTTCCTAATCTTTCAAGCATTTCTCTAAGGCCTTTCCAATGGTCTCACCTTTATGGTCAGCAATCAAACAAAAATTCATTATTTTCTTCTTTATTACCCGAACATTATCCACATAATGGACTATCACAACCATATAATTCAAGTTTTGAATTGAAGTCCATGTATCAGTTGTTATAGAAACCATCTGATAATTTTTAGACAAGTAACTCTTCAGCTTTTCCTTTTCAGCTCTATATAAGTACATACAATCAAGTTTAGCCATAAAACTAGATGGGATTTTAAGCCTGGGTTGAGTCTCAGCCATGAATTCTACAAATCCTTCATTCTCAACGAATTTGAAAGGAAGCTCATCCTTAATAATCATTTTAGTACGGGCTAACCTGGATTTTTCTTTGTTAAACTCAACGAGCTTGAGACTAATATTATTATTGCCACCTTCACCTTTGCCACTAGCCATAGTTTTCTGTTTCTTGTTATTAATTTTATCTAGATGTTGTGGACACAAGGGTATATGTTTCTTTAGGTTTGATGATCCTTGATTTTACCATCGCCTCCTTCCCGTTGCCATGACTTCAAACACCAACAACATATAGCCCTACCACAAACTTTTCAAACACATCCCAAATAGATTCTTTAGGAGTATCAGGTGGTTTTCGTTTAGGTACATGTGCTTGAAATTGTTCGATAGCTTCCCGAGGCTTTGAATCATGTTCAACTCTTATTAGAGTTGGAGTACTACAAGAGAAGTTAGGGTTAACTTCCATTTTTCTGACAAATCACAAACTAACAAAACTTTAATTAAAAGTGAGTAGAAAGCTATTAAAAAGCAAATGGCAATTGAAAGGTTATCGAAGATACTCCTACTATGTGACCATGGCTATTTTGGCTTAACTAATTAACTAAATTTGGACAGATTTTTGATTATTTCGGCTTCATACTTTGAGACTATACTTTTATCATTAACGAACCCTTTAACAAGCACATGGACTACATCAATACCTCATTAGCAAATAAAAGCATGAGAAAGGAGATAACCATAATACAAAAACTAAACCAACAATAGCAATGCAAACAAAAACCCTATGTATGTATGAAAATTGACGATTAAAACAGGTTATATGGAAATGATGGATAACTTACAAAGTGAAGAATGTTGGAATTGGAAAATTGCAAGATGTGATCGAAAAGACGAAAACCCTCCAATTTAGAAGTACACCGACAAAAAAGAAAAGAAAAAGTTCTTGGGCTAAGTCAACTGTACATTGAAATTGGGTAATGGGTATTATAAAATGATTACACCTTCGTTGACTATATTGAGCTTTAGTATCTTAATGTTTTTTTTAATTAATACCTTAATATTTTAGTGTTGAATATATATATTTAATATAAAGTTGGATTTTGCGATCCGTGGATTGGATTTTCATTTCGCAATCCATGATCCGATTCAAATTTTTTTGGATTGGATTTTTTTTTCCCGAATCTGAAAAAATCCAATCTGTTTGGATTGGGTTGAAAATCCATGGATTTTTAGATTGGATTGGATCTATTCTCACCCTTAGGTGTTTGTATGTGCCTCCCTGATAATAGATTAATTGTCGACACCTGGAGGTTTATGATGTCGGTGGCTGGTGAGGTTCTAATTAGGGATTTGGGTTTGTTCTAATTTATTTGGGAAAGAGAGAGCAAAACTAATTGTTTTGTTAATTTTCAGTTTTGACAATTCGATTTCGATACTCCGTCTCCACGAGTACAAGTACAACTGCTAGCTAGATGATAAAAGATCCTGATTTTTTTTTAACTTGCAGTGATGGCGATTTGTAACTTGCGGTGGTGGTGTGGTAGAATTTAACTTGAGGTGCTCATTTGGGAAAATTTATTTTTTTGGGTTAAATCAGGTAGATATAAGATAAATTTTGGTTGTAGATGTCATAAGGAAAAGCTTAGGTATCAATTTATAAATTTGAGTAAAGTTTTTACGTGTCATAATAAGATGCCACGTGTCATAATATTAATGGTCAAATTTGACACGTCGGAATTTTTAACGGACGTCACGGGCGAGAGACCAAACACCCTAACAGAATGTCAAACATTAGGAATAAAGAACCGAATTAGAAAATGAGGGATAATATAGCTAAAAAAGGTAAACATGAGGAACCAAGTTCTTAGTTTTGTCAAATTACATATTTACATCGATAATTGAAATGGGATATGGGACAGAGGAATTATATTTGAATAATTTAGGTTTGTTAAAAAACAAATGATTATGTATAGAGGTGGTACTGCAAAAATAGCCTATGTTGACGGGATTTCTAGACTTTTTTAATCTTCTTATTTGACTGATTGACTGTGGAAAGAGAGTTGAAAACTTAAAACTATATTTTTATAGACAATAGGAATAATTTTTTCATTTATTCAAATTGTTGAATTTATTGTCGAATCGAAATTCGACATGTGATTTTTTACTGATGAAGTAAAATTTAGTTTATGAAATTTTTTCTATTTATTATTTAATTTTTTTGATCATAATCAAATTACATTACACGATATCTTTTTTTCAAATTTCCTAATTAAACTCTTATTTGTAATCAAGATCGTACTTCATGCATATTTCATATTCTCTTATTCTTAATTTTAAAATGGGCTTATAAATTATGTATATATAAATACATCACATATTATTATAAAGTTAAATTCTAAAGTTAAAATTTTCTAATTATTATTAATGTGAGATATATTTTACTTGACGTGCTCTTAAAAAAAAATCTAACTTGTATATAATATAACCTTTTTGAATATAAAATATAATAAGAAAATTATATATAACATCTATTTAATTTTTAAAAGATATATATTTAAATAAATTTTTTAAAAAATATGCATACAGGTCCTCTTAATAAATAAATGGATCTATATTTGAAGTCTTATAAATATTAATTAAGCTGCTCTAATTGTATTTTTTATTATCGAAATTCGATACATGATTTTTTATTGGCGAATTAAAATTTAGCACATGAAATTTTTTTCTATTCATCATTTTAAAAAATTATTCTCAACCAAGTTATATATATATTTTTTAACTTTCTAATTAAACTATTTAATCCTTATCAAATCCTATCGTATCAATTTTTTCCATATTATATTATCATTGTTCTTAATTAGAACAATCCATATATAAATAAACATATCATATAATATTCTAGAGTTAAACTACATTTTCCTCGAACGGATGAGATTGTGAGTAGTTAAATATAAATAATTTTGTGCAGCATTCCATCCAATATTTTTTATTTCGCCAAATGTTTTTTGTCAGAATCACGTCTTACTTGTATATTTAATAAAGAAAACAAAAATAAAAATCGGGTTGGGCCTTCTTAATCAGAAACTTGTATAGAAAAACCCTAACTCTTATAAACTTCTCGATTGCGCCATAAGGCAAATACTTATATCCTACATTAGTTGGTCGTAAATACAACCACAACCAATAAAAAATTGACATATGATAATTCTTTATTTTATATTTAAAGATGTATTTGGTGTATGGTAAATTTTATAATATTTTCCTAAGAGTTCGCCAATTCTTCTTAGAATATAGAATAATATAAAATAAAAATATATAATATTGGTGAACCCTTAAGGCAAATATTATTCTATACCTTAATATTATTATAGTGTCAAACCGAATTAAAAAATTGACAACCCTAATTAAACTATCAAATGAAATCTATTGGTGTCTTTAGAAATTTCGTAATCTATTGTTTGTTTAATTGTACGAATGTGTTTTGTTTTACCGACCTTTGAAATGCATCATCTCTTGTTGGTACTATCAATGGAAACTTGGAGGAACAGGCGTGCCCTTGTTAGGAGTAGTTGTTGGTAGTTAAGAATATCCCATTGGCAGACGATTTTAATTTTATTTTTGTCAATAAAATTAATGTGGTTTCGACTTTAAAATTTTGTGGCTACGAGACGGATGGTGTTCTGAATTGATCAAGTCCTAACATCACCTAACTTTCTCGGAAGCTTGGAAATTTCCCTTATTGACCACTCTTTGGTTTCATATCTAGAAGAAGGAATTTAGTCATACTGTTTGATATGTAGCTCAGATGAGATTGGCTTAAAATCAATGAAATTGATGTAATGCTAACAAAATTGAAGAAATTAATAAATGCCAACAAAATGGTTTGAGATTAATTAAATAAGAGGCATTTAATTTCGATTGGAAATTGGAATGAGTAAATGTAACAGCCCAAACGAAAGTAACTACTATTAGGGGTAATCAAATCAAATTGAACTATTTGAGATTTTTTAAACCAAACTAAATTTTTTTTTTTTTCTCAAATCAAACCAAACTAAAAAGTAATATAAAATAGTTTAAAACGGCTCAGTTCAAATTATTTTAAAATATAGAATTTAATAATTTCTTTTAACAAACTAAGCACTGAAAGTTGACATTCATACATTAGGGAAATAAAATAAAATATTTTGGTACACAACCTAATATATGATCTTTTACTTTTACTACAGTTAAAATATTATAAATAAGATGGATTAATTACTGGATTTAATATATTAATAGATTAAAAATTTTGATCGTCTATTTTAATCTTATTAGGTTTTAATCGATTTGATCCAAATCAAAATAATTAAAATAAAACTAAATTATTATTAAAATGGTTTGATTCGATACAAACCAAAATATAATTTCTTTTTGAAATCAAATCGGATCAAACGACTCCATTTGATTTGATTTTTCGATTTAAATTGTATAATGCAACCAAACTACTATTACTACGGGTGGTTCTATTGCCATGAAGTTTATGGCTAATGCCAAGATAATTAAAAGTTGAATGACAATTTTGTCCCTCACTTTGGTGTTAAGAAAATTTTCACGTCACCAATTTTTTCTCCGTTAAATAACACTGTTACAATGGCACCATGGACCATCCATCCATCGCCTTCCTTTAAATTTCTCCAAACGACACCTCGTCGTCGTTCTTACCGACTTCATTCAATCTCCAGTTCTCTCGACGTATTCACTCCCACAAAGAGAACACGTTTCACTAAGAATTGAAGAGTATAGAGACCGAGACTCGCGATTCTCCTCGACGTGAGCGGGATGATGTGTGGCGCAGATTAGTTTTGGGGGGTATGTTGTGACCTGGGATAGGTCAGTGAATTAAAGGTATATTCTAATTGTATATTTGATGTAGAATTACTAGAACTATGTGTTGGGGAGTAATTCAATTTGAAAGAATAAATATCCTGCTCAGTTTTCTATATGAAGAAGAGCTATAATATTTTTTATGTGTTTATATATGCTAAACCAATTTTAAATTCATTGGTCGATCCAGTTGTTTACAACATGTTGCACAAAGATCCTGATAATGTTAGCTACTCCGCCCAAATTAGAGAATTGAAAGAATATATTGAGCTTTCTCTCATGAATCCTGAGCTTTTCCTCAGAGTTGGAAACATAACTCCGAAAGTTATTTCATTTAATCTTTAGTTTCTGTTCTTAGGGTGCTTTTTTAGCATTATTTATAATCACCAACTCAATAGCTTATTATTTTTAAGAGTAATTTGTGAATACTGATGTATTAGTATTGTTGTTTTTCTGAAATTTAATTCCTCTTTGCTCCATGATGTCCTTCTTTACGGTCCTCCTGTTAAAGCAATAGCCAGTAACATAGATGTCAATTTACTAAAAGTTAGATCTTTCTGTGTGCGTATTAATCTTTTTGCATCTCTTTTTGTTACCCCAAAATTGTAAATACCCATTAGTCTTCATCTATCACTTCTCTTCTGATTAGGTTGTTTCAAGTGTTATTATCGACAAATACATTGAAGAAAGTGCAAACCCTGTATCATTATGGATGAGATCGACGCTATTGGTGGATATCGTTACAGTGAGGTAACAAGTGCTAACTGTGAGATTCAAAGGACGCTGATGGAGCTACTCAATCAACTTGAATCTTGATGGTCTTGATCAGCTTGTTTCTCTATTTTGTTTTGATATATGATATATTTTTATTTGTATTTGTTTTCTTTAAATTTGAATATCACAAGACATTTATAATTAAATGAATAGTGTTTTGTCTTCTTATCCATTTCATTTTATTTAAAATATATGTTGATGAGTAGAGCTTTTTGTTGGAAAACAAATAGATTCTTGTAGGATTAGGATTATAGAGTTTGTAAAAAAAAACAAAATAAAAAATATGAGGATGGAGAGAGTTGGGTGACTTGAAAAATTAATTAGATTATTTTTTTTTTTTCAATTTTAAAAAGAAATTAAGAAAAAATAGCTGAGTTAATTAATCCAAAAAAATTGATGACGTAAAAATTTCTTAACGTTTAAATGAGGGATAAAATTGACATTTAATTTTTAATTTTCTTGGCATTAGCCAATAACTTTATGGCAATATTACTACAGTACAGTATAATGGAAGATGAGAAAGTCAGATCAGATAGTCAAATTTCTTTAAGTCCGTATAACTCACGAAACATAATACGTCTATTCTATTCTCTTTAAGCTAGCCAACACAGAAACAATTTACATTTACTCTCTCTCTCTCTCGCGTCTGATCCACAATTCGTGATCATCGTGACGTTGTGTATTGAAAGGAGATCGAATTGAGTTTAAATTTGATTAAGAATGGCATCATCGGAGCAGTTAGTGTCCAGAGTTGGCAGTGGAGGTCTCACCGGAGGATCTGCTGGCCGTTACGTCCAGATGCAATCAGAGCCGCCATTACCTTCGATGATGTCTTCGTTCTTCTCCTTCGCTCAATATCCAGCGCCCGAGTCAACCCGAATTTTCGACCAGTTGCCCAAAGCACTCATCGTCTCTATCTCTAGACCCGACGCCGCTGATATCAGCCCAATGCTCTTGACTTACACCATCGAGTTCCAATATAAACAGGCAATTTCGCAATATCTATCTTTAGTTGAAAACTAATTTCAATATAAACGTTCAGCTTTTTAGAATTTAGTTGAAAACTAGTTTCAATTGTTGTTGCACAGAGCAAAGCGATTCACTTACAATTCAGCTAATTTTTAGTATTCTCTAGCACTATTTTACAGCAAACTGGTTTCAGTTGTTGTTAAAGTTTTAGGAGTTATGATTGTGACTATATTCAATTCAATACCTTCCAGGGACTTATTGGTTTTGAAATTGGGTACTCATTATTGAATTTGAAAGGTTAATCATGTATATGGAGAAATTGAAGGAAAAAAATAAAAAAAGGGAAAATCCTAGTACAGGTTGTCTGTAATTGAATTTCTATACCTATGTTTGTAATCTTGTGGTTTTATTCTTTTATTTTAAGAAAATCATACAATTTCAAAGTAGTTGCTTCTAATTACTCATGTCTTATCATACTTGTATCACTGCTCAGTCTTCAGGTTTGGATGCCAATTAAATGCACAAAGTCATAAAAGCAACTAACCTTTTTATTTCTTTTGTTTTAATACTTTTTCGTTTCCACAGTTTAAATGGCGGCTAGTGAAGAAAGCTGCACAACTAATATATTTGCATCTTGCATTGAAAAAACGAAAATTTATCGAGGAAATTCATGAGAAACAAGAGCAGGTGTGTTTTAATTGACACCAGTGTTCATTCTCTGTGTATATGATACCTAACTTAAAAATGTGGCTCAATGACCAGCTTTGATGATGTGTTGTTTTACTGAACCATTGAATTAAAGGTTAAAGAATGGCTTCAAAATCTAGGGATAGGAGAGCACGCATCTATGGTGCAAGGTGATGATGATGATGGTGATGAGGATAGTACCCCGATTGTGATACATAATGAAGAGAGTGCTAAAAACAGGTGCTAGCTTTATGAATCGTTGAATTACTCCAGATAGGATGTATACACTTTATGCTGTACTTTTTAAGTGTCTTACGAGTTGGGTCTTTATTCAGAGATGTACCATCAAGTGCTGCGCTGCCAATCATACGGCCAGCCCTGGGAAGGCAGCAATCCATTTCTGATAGAGCGAAGGGGGCCATGCAAGGATACTTGAATCATTTTCTAGGAAACATGGATATTGTCAACTCCCGAGAGGTATCGTTCACATCCTAATTTGCCTTTCATTAACATTTTAGATGTTCTTAATACATGTTTCACACTGGCAACTCTAAATTTTAGGTTTGCAAGTTTTTAGAGGTTTCAAACTTATCTTTCTCGCCAGAGTATGGCCCTAAGCTAAAAGAAGATTATGTCATGGTAAATCATCTACCAAAGATTTCAAAGAAAGATGACTCGAAAAAATGTTGTCCTTGCAATTGCTTTGGCTGTTGTAATGACAATTGGCAAAAGGTAAAGCTCTATCGTTCATTGAAATGTTACTTTTAATTACTTCCGTGACTTCAAAGTAAACCAAAGCATGAAAGGATCTCCTTTATGTGAAGGTTGACTTTGACATGCACGATGCACTACGTATGGTGATATGTCATATCAATATGTTGTGTACATTTGTAGCATCTTCTTTGTAATTCGCTGTTATGTTTCTATATTCCCTGCATGTGTAGTTACAACAAATGAGTTCAGATGTTTTAAGGTTTGAATTCAGGTAACATTTTTCACCGCTAAAAAAAACAACCTCATTGCTGAATACTGACTTTTTAATATATCCAAGAGACTTAACTATGCCGTGGAGTGTGTATTCTTTCAATGTGCTTACAGAAAGGTCATTTTAGTTGATAACTTCTTGTTTCCCTATTGCTGATCTTTTAGGTGTGGGCTGTTCTGAAACCTGGATTCTTGGCTTTGTTGGAAGACCCATTTGACACCAAACCATTGGATATTATTGTTTTTGACGTATTACCAGCATCAGATGCTAATGGTGATGGCCGAGTGTCCTTAGCAACAGAAGTAAAGGATCGTAATCCACTACGTCATACATTTAAGGTAAACGTTATTTGAGGTTTGTGTTGTCATTAGGATTAGAGTTCCCGGATCTAGTTCTGATAGACGTAGTGATAATATTGATGTTTTGAATTAGAACATAGAGACAGTAGGAAGAAGAAATTAGCGAATGCGAGAAAGCTAAAGAGTCTTATAAACTTAATTGAGGTTTATACTTTAGACTTGAATTCTCATTAGGTATAGCTAGATACTAATACTGCATAACATATGCGATTTAATATAGGAAACAAAGACTAATAGTGAAAGACCCCTAGCTGATAATTTTAATAAAATAACAAGATGATAAAGTAAACTAGGAAACTGAATAATCGTTTATGGCCTGATGTAACTTTGACCCATAATGGCTTGCTTTAGCTTTGACCCACTATGCTCTTATAAAAGATGTGTGCTGTTTACATTTTTGCTCCTCCTGGCTGTTGCACACATGTCTATCACATAGTACTGATTATAAAAGCTAATAGTACGATTTTGTGAACGATGAGTTATTGGGTTAGCAGATTTTGGTGCTATTGTTGTTTGGCACTTGCCACATTTTTGTGACGGGGAATGACGGGGAGGCGCTGAATGCTCTGTGTAAACTTTGAAAAGTCAAGTAGCATATAGTTCATTGTAGATGCTAAAAACTGTCTCATCAGTGTTTACAGATTATGCAATTGACTAAGAAACGTCAAACTATGATCTAAGCGAGTCAGTCTAGAATGTTAATTATGTTTGAAGAAGATTAACTGTTAGGAGATCAAAGTGTTTCGTTACTTCTAGAATCAAGTTACACCTTCTGAAAAGTCAATTTGTCTGCGTATCCAATGGCATGTTGGATACTACTCATATATACTGGCATAGAGTCTGAGGTTTAATCTCACAGTTCTTTGATTCTCAAATGTTATTTTACCAGCTGGTTGAAGCATCATTAGCTGATAAATTATGCAGTAAGATTCACTCTCTAACAGATGATTGGCAACTTCAAAAGGTGACTTGTGGGAATCGGAGCATAAAGATAAGGACTAAAAATCCAAAACTTAAAGATTGGGTTGCTGCAATCAATGATGCCGGACTTAGGCCTCCTGAAGGTTGGTGTCATCCTCACCGCTTTGGCTCGTTTGCTCCTCCAAGGGGGTTGACTGAGGATGGTAGTCAGGCTCAATGGTATGTAGATGGTCGGGCAGCCTTTGAAGCCATTGCTTCAGCAATTGAGGATGCAAAGTCGGAGGTTAGTTGCTTCCTGGTCCAACCCGTGATCCTTTCCATCTCTTTTCCTTACGTTCAGTTTCAAACATATGCGGTTGACACTGTGCAGATATTTATTTGTGGCTGGTGGGTGTGCCCTGAGCTGTATTTGCGGCGTCCTTTCCAAGCACACGCTTCCTCCCGGCTCGATGCTTACTTGAAGCCAAAGCTAAGCAAGGGGTTCAGGTATTGGAAATTGTTTTCACATTAATTGGCTTAGTGAGTAGATGCTTGGGATGTTTTTATTTTCCATTCAAACATCCAACTTTAAAGAATGTTGAGAGCTGATGGATAATCATTGTGCTTCAAACTCCATACATAATTCTTTATGTCTTCTCAACACAAACTTCATGTATCATTTTAATGCTTGAGAGCTCTGTCATATACATGCAGATTTATATTCTTCTCTACAAGGAGGTTGCCCTTGCTTTGAAAATCAACAGCGTCTATAGTAAGAGAAGGCTTCTTAATATTCATGAGAATGTCCGGGTCTTGCGTTATCCTGACCATTTCTCTAGTGGTGTTTACTTGTGGTATGTATTACTTGGACGATTGTGTTTGGACTTATTGTTTATGTTTAAGTTATTTTTCATGTTTAGCCGTTAAGAACATATTAGATTGAATCATTTTGTTTCTGATGTCTATTTTATGGTGACATGCAGGTCCCACCATGAAAAACTTGTCATTGTTGATAACCATATGTGCTTTATTGGAGGATTGGACCTGTGCTTTGGTCGCTATGACACATTTGAACACAAAGTGACTGATAACCCTGCTCATATATGGCCAGGAAAGGACTACTATAACCCTAGGTATGTAAATCATGGGGACTCATTTCAAAATAATAATAGGGCGAAGTTCATAAAACCTCCTTTTCTGGACGTTTTTCCATCCATCTTCTGCTATGGTTTTTATTATTTTTATTGTTACTCATCTACTCCATAAGCTTGTTGTCATACTCTATCTAGGCTGCCATCGAGGAAAATATGAACTAAACACATCCCACAAGAAAAGGGCTGTGGGTCTTGGTTGTTAAGTTTTCTTTTTGAACAGTAAGATAAAGAGTCCCGCACATATGCTCGCTTGAACTTGCTTTCAGTTTCACGGGTATTAATTACATGGTTGAAAATTAACACAGTACCTCTTATATTGTTTATGTCAATCGCCTATAATCGAGCATGCTGAAGGGAGGGGATGGGACCTCGGGCTGTCCTTAGCTTGAAGGTGAATGTGAATTATTAAAATATGTAAATTAACTTCCTGTTTCATTTTATTAGGGAATCAGAACCAAATTCATGGGAAGATGTAATGAAAGATGAATTAGATCGTGGCAAATATCCTCGAATTCCTTGGCATGATGTCCATTGTGCACTTTGGGGGCCACCGTGTCGTGACATAGCTAGGCACTTTGTACAACGCTGGAATTATGCCAAGGTTAGTATTCCGTGTAGTTAGCATGATTCTCCACTTGAAACTAAAATAAGTTTTACATTCAAACACCTTATTTTATCTTCAGAGAAGTAAAGCTCCATATGAGGAAACAATTCCACTACTTATCCCACAGCACCACATGGTTATTCCACACTATCTGGGAAAGAGCAACGAGATGGAAGAAGAAACTAAGAATCCTGAAGAGCACTGTAAAGACATGAAAAAACAGGACTCCTTTGCATCTCGATCATCTGCTCAAGATTTACCACTTCTACTGCCTCAAGAGGCTGAAGTGGATGCATCATCAAAGTCAAATGGATTGGGGTCAAGACCAAGCAAACTCCCTCCTTTCTCCTTTCGGAAGTCAAAAATCGAACCAGTTGTTACAGATATGCCAATGAAAGCATTTGTAGACGATCTTGGTTCTAAAAATGTGGAGCAGCCTGGAGGGATAACTCCGGATCTCGAGTGGTGGGAGACACAAGAGCGTGGTGATCTGGTTGTTTCAGCTGATGAAAGTGGACAAGTTGGTCCACGAGTGTCATGTCATTGTCAGGTGGGCTATGAGCCGCTTCCCTAGAATATTAATTCTACTCTGTATCTTCAGATAAAGTTCTGATGTCTTTTTTTCACAGATTGTAAGGAGTGTAAGTCAGTGGTCTGCTGGAACAAGCCAACTGGAAGAGAGCATTCACTGTACATATTGCTCTGTCATTGAGAAAGCTGAGCACTTTATATATATAGAGGTATCTTCTGTCCACTGCTTATTTTGAGCTGTTCATATGGTTTGAAGCTTTCGCACAAAGAAACGCAGCTAGAAATTGTGTTTCAACTCCATGAGAACCACGCGTAGTGGGATTATTTTTCCTTTTTTCTGCTCATCAGAGATTCTAGGATGACCAGGGTTGCAAAATTTTCTGACAATTTTTTCTTTTTACATTCCGGGGCGTCTTCTTCCCAGAATCAATTTTTTATATCAGGTCTTTCAGGAGATGAAACGATACGGAACCGTGTTTTAGAAGCACTGTACCGACGCATTTTGAGAGCATACAATGAGCAGAAGTGTTTCAGGGTTATTGTCGTCATACCACTCTTGCCTGGATTCCAGGTCTCAAATTCTAGTCCATTTGCTTTTTGTTAAGTACACTATATGAGTGCAATCAATATTTTGCTCAAAATCAAAGTTTTCGACAGGGGGGTCTTGATGATGGTGGTGCAGCATCTGTGAGAGCTATAATGCATTGGCAATACCGAACAATTTGCCAGGGAAAAAATTCAATATTGCAAAACCTTCATTGTGTTCTTGGTCAAAAGACTAATGACTACATATCTTTCTATGGTCTTAGAGCTTATGGTAAACTGTTCGACGGCGGTCCTGTTGCCACTAGCCAGGTATGAATCTCACTATAACACCACAGCTTATAAGCATGCATCGGTTTGGAAATATTGATTACTTAACTGCTTAATTTCTGATCGATTTCAATTGGCATTATTTCTGTAGGTTTATGTGCACAGTAAAGTCATGATAGTCGATGACTGTGCAGTCTTGGTAGGATCAGCTAACATTAATGACAGGAGTTTGCTTGGGTCAAGAGATTCTGAGGTATCACTTTCTTCTCCCAGTTCTGTTTCTATAGTTCTTCGCTGTGAAATTAGATGTCAAAAATATAGTAGTAACTCCTAATGTGGTTAAGTTCTTGAAAAATAGTTGATCAAAGTTTCTAAACTCAATCTGATGACTCATTTATGAGAGCAACGTGAAAACTGAAATTCAAAATTTGAGGGAGGGGCTTCCTTATTTTGGCTGTTGGCACCCTACAATTTTAAAAGAGTTGTGAATCATTTAGATGATATCTTTTGCCATTCAAAACAAATTTTGTACCTCACTTTTCGTGTTTTATTTATTTCAGATTGGTGTGCTTATTGAAGACAAAGAGCTAGTTAACTCATGCATGGGAGGTAAGCCGTATAAGGCTGGAAAGTTTGCTTTGAGTCTTCGCCTCTCACTTTGGTCAGAACACCTTGGTCTCCGTGCAAACGAGGTTTGTAGATCACTATCCAATTTTTAGCCTGCTCCAGTTGATTGTTAAAGAGATGTGAGTTTGATTGTGTTGTTGTACTTCCTCCTTGTATAGGTGAATCAAATAATTGACCCGGTGATAGACTCCACATACAAAGATATTTGGGTGGCTACTGCAAAGGTGAGATCCTCTGAAGACATATTGTTTGTTAGTTTTGCCTTTTGTTAAAGATATCTTTCTCGAGCCATAACTTGACCGTTGTATTGTTTTGGCAGACAAATACTATGATCTACCAGGATGTGTTCTCATGTGTACCAAATGATCTCGTTCACTCCAGGTATACAAACAATATGACGAAATGATATCTTTCCTCCTATATCTGTTTTCTGTATTGTCTTCTCTTGATTAAATTTACAATTGAATGCAGATCTACACTTAGACAACACATGAATATGTGGAAGGAGAAACTCGGCTACACAACAATCGATTTAGGAATAGCTCCCGAGAAGCTCGAAGCATATCAAAATGGGAATGTTAAGAAAATTGATACGATGGATAGGTTATTGTCAGTTCGTGGAAATTTAGTTTCTTTTCCATTAGAGTTTATGTCCAAAGAGGATTTAAGACCTGTATTTAATGAGAGTGAGTATTACGCTTCTCCTCAAGTTTTTCATTGAGTTGAGTCGTAATAATAAAATGATCAGGTTTTACTGTAAATTAAAAATGATTGTATATTATATTAAGTCTCCGACATTTGTGATACAAAAGTATATGATCAATTTCTTTTAATATTCATTTTTTTATTTTATATATATTTTTTACTGATCTTTTAATTTTATATTTAGACTCGCAGCAATATTATCGTATATCAATTTATTGTAGAACCCCAGATAACTTTTTTCTTTTTTTTTTCCATTTGATTGCCAGCAAGAAATAAGCGTCGCAATGCAACAACTTCAAAATAGAATACTACTGTAATAAACAAATTGTTATGACGAAAAAGATCGTGGTGGTGTAAGAGTCCCGTAAGACCGATGGCATGATTGGAACCTGTAAAATGAATAGAGAAAACAGGTTGTAATTATGTCAGAGCGTCTCCGGTCAGATTATATATGAATTAATTCCTTGATTAAAGAATTTGATATTATGCTATTAAGGTATTATTATTATTATTTCGTGGGTCCATGAAGTCAAATCAAAAGAGTATTTTATTTTCGGGATTGTACTCTCTCAGACGCACCCAGGCATAGTTGAGGGTAGTCTGTCTGTCTTTAGTGCCATTTAGACTGCATTTTATCATGATTTAGCTAGCATGTATGCTTTTACCTGTACTCTCTCTTAACTCCTTTTTCTCCCTCTATTTTGTGTTTATAGTTGTGCAGCACTTCTGGGCGAGGGAAGAGCTTGCCTAGAGGCAATACGTGGCTAGGATGGAGCAAAATCTGATCGGGAACACTTCAAAAAAATGGAAGCAAAAACTCTAAGATGAGGATTTGGGGTTCCAAGATGATGATCTGGTCAACGAGGGGGGAAAACTCTTGGCAACGGCAGCTTGGACCTCGAAGGGGAAGAGGAGAAAGGACTAGGAAGCTAGGATGTATTCTGAAGTGCTTGGGGGTCAATGATTGATTCGAGTTCCTGTTAACAGTAAGGAATACCCTTTTAGCCAAGACCCTACCCGATACAGAGGCTTCTTGTTCGTAATCGTGGCCCCGTTGACTGTGACCGCCTCGAGCAAATGTGCTTGGAGAAAGTTAATGATGGTTTTTCTGCGAGTTGTAAGGCGGTAAGCATTTCTCCTTTTACAACTTAAGGTCTGACCCTTAATCAAAATTTCGTTTGACTGCTTTTTTTCACGCGTTTTGTTTTCGGACGGCGGACTTTAGTGTAGCTGTCGGGAGCATCTTGACTGGTATGTGACTATGGCTAATGATGCATGTACTCGAGCAAAAGAGTCGGAAAGAAAGGAGAGCCAGTTGAGTGAGGCTTATGACAAGGTGTGTCGCGATTCTAAGGGGCAAGAGAGGGGATCTTGAGGCTGTCAAGGTCAAGCTGAAGGAGGCTGAGTCAGAGAATCGCCAGCTATCTCGCGCGATCAAAAAGATGGAGAGGAAGCTGCCCGAGATTGTGGACTGGGAGTTGGCCAGAGCAGTTTCCCGTGTCAAGGACTCTTCGGAGGTTGAGGCTATGTTGATTACTACGGTTCGCGACACAAACAAAGCGTCTTTTGGGACCATGGATGTGATGTTGCCTTGAAGGCTTTGGAGGTGTCTAAATGCCCTGAGGGACTCGTCAACCCCTATCTTGTCCTTGAGCCAACTCCCCATTTTGCTGCTTTTGAAGATGATAAATCACCATCAGAAGAGGGGAAAGTATGGAAGGAGATGGTTCCAGTTGTGGAGGTGCCCGTTGGTAGTCCTGAAGTGCAGGAATTCACCTCGGTCAACAACTTCGCGGGAATCTCGGAGGATAAGCAGCAAGACGGGTAACGTAAGAACGAAGACACGATTAGAACTTGTAAAATGAATAGAGAAAACAAAGAGGGTTGAAACTACGTTTGAGAGTCTCTGGTCTAGAGTGACCAACAAGGCTCACCACAAGACCGTAGTCAGGTGGTGCGTAGCCACGATATTTGGTAGGTTTCTCTTGTAGAGAAGATGAACTCCATATTCTCTGTAATCTGTAGAATCTCCGAATGTTTTTTATTGTGATTAGGATTTTGAGCGATTATATAGGAATTAATCATTTGGTAAGGGATTTGATATTCCAGAATCTTCTTAGTAAGATATAGCGTTTAGTCAACTCAAAAGAGTACTTCATTTTTAGGACTGTACTGATGCTGCATGGTTGGTCTGATTGATTTATCCACTACACAACTTTAAACCAAACGAGAAATAAGTGTCGATCGCGATCAAGGAATTAATTAGCAATTTCTGTCAAACACATTGAAAGGAAATATATAAGAATCTGTCGACTATGTATGGTTCCTTGCTTGTTAGTACTCATACTCATACTGTCACTTTGGCAAATTCCAACCTATGGAGTACCCTTCCTTTCTTGATTTGGTTTTGTTGGAAATAAGATTTTTTATGGTTAATTACATGGAAAAATGTATCACCTATATATCAATCAATGTGAATATAAATTAAAGAGATTATGTGGTATCACTTTCTTCTCTATGTCGGTTGTTCTATAGTTCATTTTGATATGAAATTCGCAGAAATATAATTAATTCCTAAACGTGGTTGTAAATTTGTATTTTCTTGATAAAAAGTTAAATTTAGTTAATTATTAATTAATGTGGTTCATGTCAGGAAAATTGGATATATGGCATAATAAATAGAATACTGAATAAACACGTGAATTAGAATATTATTTTTTGTAGATAATCATAAGTTCGATCTTCTATAGTCCACAATATTCACCATTATCGTTCCGTTAGGACCTACTAAAAGCATTCTCCCAACTGGTCACTAGCACGATAGATGGACATCGACGAGTTTTTTGACCTAAAGCCAGCTCGTATAGGGGCCTAGCTGAACCTGCATAGCCCAATCCTGTTCCATCCATTATGCGCCACATCCCAATCCTGTTCCATCCATTATGCGCCACATCAGGTAAAAGCATACTCTTAATTGCACTCACCACTATCAATTGCTTAGATATACAGACCCACCAATTAAAAATCCCTCCATAGACCCGTGTTATACTATTGGATACTCATCCAATCCATTTTGCAAACACAAAAGTCCACATTTAATTGTAGCCCACAAATAGTTCCAACTTAATAAACACATATTATGTTTTTCTCCGAAACGACTTTGATTATATATCTCATTGCCAATCAGAACATGACCTAATGATTAAGACGTTTGCCTCCTACGGGAGGTCATAAGTTCGACTCTTGAGGGAGCGCACTAAGTATATTAAAAAAGTTATATATCTCATTAACCTCCTCGATCTATTTTTACCATACTGTATTTCATTAATGACTTATATATATCGTGTTTCTGCAATTAAACTTTCTTTGTTTGAAAGGTTGGTCCAATATATATGGCAGATTGTGCGAGATATATATATATATATATTGAAGTTTAAAGGGAGGTTTTATTATTAAGCAGTTCCTTTGTCAAAGTTGACAACGGAGAAAACCTCAATTGGCAAATTGTCACAATCAAATGTAGCAATAGGAGACAAAATACTAGAATGGGCTAATGTGTGTGCCATTGTGTTTCCTTCCCTCTTACAAAACTGAAATTGACAAAAATTAAAATAACTAGCCTTCTTCTTAATTAAATCGATCAACTTCCCACAAGTAGCAATTAGCAAAGTTCCTTCCTTGTGTCTGAACTTCTTGAATAAGCAGCCGAGAATCACTATATTCCATTATTATGACCATGCACAACCACTTCTCCATAAATAAATAATACTAAATCAAATATCATATAAGGTTGTGACCAAAAACATCACGGTGATATATGAGTCACATAAGAACATCGGAACGATCGGAACCTGCAAGAAGAATAGATAAAATAGGGGTGGTAACTACATTTAAGCATCTCCAGTCTAAAGGGACCTACTAGACTCACCACAAGACCGTAGTCAATAGTGCGTAACTATGATAAGGTATTATCTTGTTGAGAAGATGAACTCCTTATTCCCTATAATCAATAGAATAATTATAATTGTGATTAGGATTTAGAGATGTGACCTTAGAGAGATTATATAGGTTTTTTATCCCTTGATTAAGGGATTTGATGTTCTGCAATCTTCTTATTAAGGTATAACTCTTATTGCTATTATTTTGTGGGTCTATAAAGTCAACATAAAAGAGTACTATCTTTTCGAGGCTGTCTTGCGTTTATCCGGGTCGACCAGCTAACTGGCCGCGTTCAGAAGAGAGTTTGATTAAGTCAACCTTGCCGACCAGCAAGATTTCTGCACAACATTTGCCCCATTGTTTGTTCCATGGTTGACCTGGTAGGAATATGTAATCTTTTATGTAAAGCAGGCACCTATGTGTGTGGATATTAAGTATTTCGATCGTGCCTATCGTGCTACTCAGTTTTTGGCTGAATAGCTCGTTAGTAGGACATGAAGATTTTGTAGGACGGCTTATTCTGAAGATTTTTCCCCTCTCCGGTGGGGGGTAACTTGCGATACACATGTGACTGGTATGGTAAGGCTAGCTATTTTCTAGACGAGGTATTTGCCGCTCGAGTTCCTTGTCCGCGGATGTTAGGGCGCCTTTTGGAACCTTCTCAAGTCTAATTTTCAATTTTGAAAGATGAACCGCCAAGCGCGTCCGGGCTAGAGAACACTAACCGGTTCAATTAGGGCTATTAATCGTTGTTTTCGGAAATGAGAAATGGCGCGTGTCTTCTTCTGAAGGCATAATGTATCCTTGGTTCGTGAACCAAAGGTGAACTAGCGCCCTTGTTTGGTGAACAAAATTAATTAAAGGGAGGTTCGTTTCATGCTCCATTCATGTACTAGGTTGCTTGTGCCTTTGATGCCCCTCCTGACCAACTAGATCTTTTTTGCATCTGCTATATATAGGGTTCCTCCTATAATTTTACCTTTTTACCCAGAGCTTGAAAATTGTCTATACTCTATCTTCCTTTGATAAATTCTTTAATCAAGCTATAAAGAAACCTAGCTTCTCCGAACATGTCTCCTCATTAGAAGAAAGCTTCGAGCTCTAAGAAGAATAAATCGGTGGCCATCAAAGGAGGGACTGAGAATGCTACGACGTTGGCTAGCACAAGCGCCCTGGACCAAGCCGAGGCTTTTTTGACGTTTGTCGACGCTCAAGGTACCACCCCTCAACCCTCCCATATTTATTTTTACACCGATGACGAGGATATAGAATGTCTGTCCGAGTTGATGTTATTAGAAGGCATGAGTAAGGACGTTCTATTGAAACAGTCCTTTCAAATGATGGAAAAACTAATTCTGGCATAGAGGAGGATAACTACTTTCCTCAGCCGGAGGATGATGATCTTGCTCGGAGTCGAACAATAACAAGGGTAGTCGTCTAGCTCGCGGGGTCCCTTTCAATAGGAGGGGCGACAACCTTGAATGGACCCAGGCACACAGCCTCCCCTCTAAGGAGATAGATCAAGGGAATTTTGATTGATGTAAATGGGCATATGGTTTTCCAGAAGACCATCAGCTACATCATGCGGGAGGATTGGCGGCGTATGACCATCGTCGAGGTTTTTGCATCCGAAAATTTTGTATGAAGGGGTTGGGCCTTCATATCACCTTCTCTTCCTTTATTATAGAGGTGATGAATGACTGAGATATGCTACCTCAACAGTTCACACACAACACATACGTCACCCTCGTTTATTTTGAGGTGAAGAGTAGGAGTTTGGGGCATCGAGCTTTCCTTAAGGTTTTTTACCATTTTTATTATGCCGAGGCTACACCCTCCTCCATAGGGTTTTGTTACAGAGAGCTAAGCAGATATAAGAACACCTCATCCATTCTAACACGTGTAAAGAGAGACATGAAGACCAAGTGGCGGGCGAGATATTTCTTCATTTCTCGATCAAAAGGATTAGAGAGAGACCTTTATCGAGAAGTGGTAACTTGCCCGATAGACTTTTATAGATTGTGATGTGAACTTGAATGATGAGGAGAGGGAGGCCAAGGAAGCCTTGTTTGTTGCTTATAAAGAGCGTGGGAGGTGGCAGGATTTGATTGCCGAAGACTCTTTGAGGTTATACGACCTTTCTCAGAAGCTGGCCGAGGGTATCATACTCCATTTAATGATTCTTAAGTCGCATATCAGTTATTTTTTTGTCGGTTCTTTTCTTAAAACTAAACTCCCTTGCTTCCTATTATATTGTCAGCTATGAAGTAGTTCCTGGCGAGGGAGGAGCTTAACTAGAAGCAATATGTGGCTTGAACGGAAAATAATCTGACTAACAACTCTTCCAAGAAGCGGAAGAAGAAGAGGAAAGGAGTCGACCTGGTCGGTAAGGGAGGAGAGATTTCGGTCGCTGTGGCCCTGCCATCTAAGAAGAAGAATGATGGCAGAACATCCCCTCTAACTGATGCTTTAGTGTGTGACAATGAGGAGAGCTTAAATGGTGAAGCAACACTTAGGATTCTTGATGGAAAAGCAAGTTAATATGAAGCATTGACTTTTACAGATCATGACGTGGGATGATGAGGTAGAAGCCTTCCAAGGAGGAGATAAGGATGGAGGACCATCATCTTTTTATGACACTCTTGGCCGTGACTTGGAAAGGACAAAGAGAGGTCTAGTTTTCTGGTCTACAAAGTAGGCTACAATAGTGATTTATTGACCATTATTGTCATGCAAGGAAAAGACCAAAAGGTTACAAGGAAGAATTCGAGACCATTTTGTCAATAACAACACTTGGCATTTTTTCCCTTCTGAAAGAGGACGGAATGAAATTTTAAAGATACTTGGAGAAGACGTTGAATTCGTACAACTCCTCTATTTAATACTCATTTTGAGTTTTACAAATTTGTAGACTTAAATTATAGCAACGATTTATCTGTCATTACCCATTAGAGAAATTTGATACTGGTACCATTGGAAAGAAGACATCGTCGGCTTCACTTCCAGTACTAATTAGACACATTTTTGATCCGTATAGTGGTTGGTATGATTGTTGCAACTTGATGGACGACTTCTGACCATGTCTAATTACATTCATGTTCCTTTCAAACTAATTTAATTACATTTCTTTTCTTTGGCCGAACTATGAGTTTGTTTGTGGTCTTTTATTTTCTTTAGAATCTTTAGTTTTTTATTGATTTAATTATTAAGTAGGTGTTTAATATTTGTAGTAGCTAGGCTAAGAAAATCAAGAGTCTTGTGGTTCTCTAGCCTATAAAGATGGTTTGTGTTTAAAAATGAATCAGCAATTGATGAAGTAAAAACGTGGGAGTTTTTAATTCTAGTTGTGTGAACAACTATAATCCATCTAAATTTGTGTGTTAATCAGTAAACATTCGTAATTGTCTTTCATTAATTCTGAAAATTGTAAACCCCTTTACGTTCGTCAATTTTTTGTCCGTCTAGTTTGACCCTATCTCACTAAAACGTCGATTTATCACTCAACTTAATTTTGATTAGTGTGATTAAAAAACCATGTTGAAGTAGACATCAAGGGCTACATCTTTGTCGGGCCGACGAGGCAGAAAAAAGAGAGGCCCACTTAGGGGAGCCTATGACAACTTGTACCACGATTTCGAGGGGCTGAGAGGGAACCTCGACATTGCTAAAGCCAGGCTGAAGAAGGTTGAGTCGGAAAATCTTCGGCTATCTCTTCAATGGAAAAGATGTTGACAGAGAATCAGCAGAGCTATTTCTCGATTTAAGGACTCTCCAGAGTATGAGGCCGAGCTCATTACGACAGTCCGCGACTCGAGCAAAACGTCTGCCGGGCTGCTATGGGATCACGGATGCTCGGCTGCTTTGAAGGCTTTAAAGGTGATCGAGTATCCCGAGTGACTTGCTAACTTTTACCCATCGTCAAGACGGATCCTTAGAGCTCCCCCTCAGAGGATTATAAGTCAATGTTTGAAAAAGAACGAATTGGGAAGGAGATGGTTTCATCTGGGGAGAAACTCGTTGAGAGTCCTCAGGAACAAGATTTGGCCCCGATCGACAACCTACTTGCGATTGCAAACTGAGATTATCATGGAGGATCAACAAGAAGAGCCGCCTGGACAGGTTCCCTTTATTGATGACCATGGGTTGTCGGTCTTTGAGAATCGTCGGTTGCCTCGGTCGACAACCAATTGATGACCATGGTTAAGGAGGTGACTGAGTGCCTTTCGCTTGGGAAAGGTCTTTAAGTATCCCGATCGAGGGGTCTTTCAGTGCATTTCACTTAGGAGAAGTCTTTAAGTGCTTTCGATCGAGGGGGTCTTGAGTGCCTTTCGCTTGGGAATGGTCTTTAACTGCCCCCGGTCGAGGGGATTTTTCGGTGCCTCTCGCTTGGGAAAGGTCTTTAAGTGTTCCCAGTCGAGGGGATCTTTGAGTGCCTTTCTCTTCGGAAGGGTCTTTGAGTGCCCCCGGTCGAGGGTTTTTTTGAGTGCCCTTCACTTGGGAAAGGTCTTTGAGTTGTGCATTCATCTTTGGTAGGAAATGTTTGGAGAAATAAGTCAACCGAACATTTATCCCACTCTAAAAAAACCTTATTGTACATCTTTGTTAGGTTTCCTCCGCCCTTGGATGACCAGAGTTTGGGAACACATCGTCAATTTTCCGAACAACCTTCCCCCTTGTAGGTTTAGAGTAGCCTATTATACAGTTTAGTAGTAATAAATGTGAAAAATATATTAATATCAAAGCGGTTTAAAATTTTTTTGTAAATTAAATTTTGTTGTTTTTTTTTCTTTAAAAGAAAACTAATGGCATGTGGGAACTTATTTTAACTCTCTACCCGGCCCTACAGATACTACGGGGAGGTATCTTCTACTGGATGTCTTCTTTGGGCGCTCTCTCATCTTTCGGTTGACATAGTTTTGTTTGCAGGTGCTTTACTAACCGTAGGCAATTCCCCAATTCCATCTGCCCTAGTCCCTTCAGCCTTTTCCTAGTTATTTGGCGGTTTCCAGGCTGATGATGTTATAATAGAGTTAGCCTCTTTGCGATCGGCTGAGGTTGAGTGGAATGTCGTTCTACCTGGTTCCAGCTTTGCTGAGCTACCCGTCGGAGCAAGAGATTTGGGACTCTGCCCTGGTAAAGGATGCCTCCATTCTCTCCGACTAATTCATCCATCAAATTATCTTGGTTATACTTTCAAAATAATAGTAATAGATTTTTAGAGTTGCTTTGGTGATGAGTATTTGGGTGGAACGAAGTATCTAGGATTTGTTTGCCATAATATTCCCAATTTTGACGTCTTGAGCTTCAGCGGTTCCCCCGTTCGGGCTTCGGTAGACTGCTTCAGTGCTATCGTAGTGAAGGAGTTTGGTGTGGTATCCGACTGGTTCTAGGCCGAATACAACCTGCCTCCCTAGAGTACCCTTTGGAGGCCTTGTAACATGACTATACCAGTCATGATGTCAATGTGGGCTCCGGAGTGGTGGGCTCGGGAGTGATGGTCCTCTGCAGACTTGGTCCAATAAGTTCTGGTCAACGCTAGCTCTTTTGTTGTCTGGTTTTCAAGGTTTTCTAGCATCTAGGGACGTCCATCATGCCCTTGCTCCTCTGATCCTACTCGAGGTTGGGAATTTCATGGCTTGGTGTAGAAAAGATAGGACTCCCTTGAAGGCGGCTATGTCACCTCTTCCGAGGATTATGAACTCTTCACCGACCTTTACTGCGTTGAATAGCCGCATTTTTATGATTCTGACCCTAAGGCGGTTCATTGGCCTGTAACCCCTAAAACTGAAGATGATGATGATATGTCTTGGGCCGACACAGTCGATTGCGAGTCGGTGGTAAGGAGCCAACATCGTCTGATTGGCTGGTTTAGTATGTACGGCTTCTCGCCGAGTGGCGGATATAGATTTCTGAAACCTTTACCCCATGAGCGGCTATGGAGCTAGTTCAGAGGGATGCCAATCTCGAAATCGGCTTTGTAGAACGGGAGTCGTTCCCGATCTCAGAATTTAACGTGGCTTTGATGAATTCTTATCGCATCATCCCACAAATGTTTATCGGTCGAGCCACCAGTCTGGTTAATTCCTTTTAGGCTCAATGTCGTTGCATCGGCCTTGAGGCTTTTTAGAGAGTCTTTCAGAGCCAGTGGAAGCTGATACGGGAAGAGCCACCTAAGGTTGTACCATGCGGGGAGAAGAATGTGAGGCCGGAGCCTGAGGACCTTGAAGACGTAGGTTGGTTGTCCTTCAAGAAGCGTCCCAACACTTTCACTTCTTCCTCCTATCCGTGTGAGGCCGAAGAACTCGGAGCAAGACAACTTTGCCATTCTGACAGGGCCTTGCAATTACTCTCGGATTAACACATGGAGGTACCGCCAAGGGGCGAGGGATGTTTACGTCCCCGAAGTCGAACTAAACGACGATGAACAAGATGCTTTGAGGCAACTTTAGCAGGTTCAGAAGGAGAATTCGGACATGAAGTGGCTGGATCTCATAGGAATGGATGCTTTTTATAGGTTGAGGATGAGATTCAGGGATCCTAAAAGTATAGGCCGCCTTTCTTCCAGCTCCTTGGTTGTCCTTGTTTATGCTTTTCTTGCTAATCTGATCTATTCCCTTTAATCTCAACTCTTCTTCCATGGTTGTAGTCGATGAAGTGTTGAAAAAGCATGGCGAGAGGTAGGAAGTGTTTATGCATGACCATGAAGCAGCGTAATAGGACTAAGGCCCTCAAGAGGAGAAGACCTGCAATCGAGGATGATGAGTAGACTCCTCCACCTAAGAGGCCGAGGAAGAGTGGCTCTAGCCGCCGTGAGAAGCTTACTCCTATTGGCTCTGTCATTCTTAACTCAGGCCGGATGCCTCAGCCGACTAAACTCGGAGAGTGGGAGGCCGTAGCCTCGGAGCTTATGTGCAAGTCTCTGATGGCGGACCCTAGGCCCGTGGTGAACTAGACTTGTCTGGCTATAGCCGAGGATGATATGTCGACTTTGGCCTCTAAGGGTTGGGACGAACTGGTGAGGTCCTATCTTGCCCATTGCAAACTAGTAAGTCGCGTTTCCTTATTTTTTTTCTTTTCTCCGTTCGGATTTTTCATTCACTGATGCCTTATGGGATTTCCCGTTTAGATGGCTGACTATGGCTTCAGGTTGGCCGAAGTGGCCGAGCTCAATGCCAGGGAGTACAACTCCATGAGAGAGGAGCTGAGGGTGACAAAGAAGTAAGCCAAGCAGAGGCAGGAGTTGTTGGAGGCTGCTGAGAAGCGACTGGAAGTGGCTAAGGAGAAGTTGAAGGAGGCAGAGCAGAGCGTTGTCCGATACAGGAAGCGATTCCTGGACAAGGTGCAAGTGGCTCGTGAGAAGGCCCTAGATGAATATCGAACCTTGAAGCAGTTCGACAAAGATGCTTCCTTGCGTATGGTCTACGTTATGCAGTGTCGGCGGTTTAAAGGGTTCCATGCTACTCTCGAAGCCGTGGACTAGTTCCCTGACTTGAGGGTCCGGAGGACTGCACCAAACGAGTTTGCTGAGAAGGCGGATCATCCCGTCTTTACCGAAATCGATGAGGATGATAAGGATCCGGTGCATGCCGGCGATGATGAGGGGTCTTCCGATCAAGATGAGGGGAATCCAGCGTCGTCTCCTGTTGCCAGTCTTATCTTGGGGGAGATTGGGGAGCCAACTGAAGGAGGTGACAAAAGGGTTATAGAGACCTTAAGTTCCCCAACTCAGGATGCTCTTGAAGCTAAGCCAACTACTCCTGCCGCGGATCCAATCCTTGCCGCCAAGTCCCCTTCTGCAGCTTAAGCCTAATTCTGTTGGCTTTCAGAGAACCGGGCCTGCGTGCCCTTGATTCCGGCCTGTGTGCCATTGTAACGTTTGCCAAACAATTTTTTATTGTCTGTCTGAATAATTTTCTCCAATTTGTGCTGCTTTG